>NC_066888.1:7572552-7627552 GCF_022985175.1 Labeo rohita | reverse complement strand
TTGTTTATTTTTATTTGTACTGAAACAAACTGCACCATTGGAAGACAATCTGCCTGAATCATTCTGGGGATGATTTTCAGTTTTAAGGTAAGAATAATTACCAATTTTAGGTTCTTAATAAAACACTAACACTCTTTGTTTGTTTTTGTGTTGAATCAACAAACTGCACCATTTGAATGAAGGTGGAAACTGGCCTGAATCAATTCTTGGGAAGTTTTTCTTTGTTTCAGGTAAGAAAAACTGTATTTTTAGGTTGTTAGTACTCATAATTAACACTATTGAAACAAACTGCACCATTTGAATAAAGATGGAAATTGGCCTGAGTCTTTGGGATGCTTTTACATTTCAGGTCAGAAAACTTGGTTTTAGGTTGTTAGTAGAACTCATAAGTTTCAGTTTTAAGCTAAGAGAAAGTACCAACTTTAGGCTGTTACTGATACTGATTACTGATAGCTGAACACTAATTAAAACAGTTTTTTTTATTGTATTAAAACAACAAACTGCACCATTGGAGGAAAACGGCCTGAATTGTCCTTGGCATGATTTTCACTTAAAAATTTTGGGTTGTTGATAGAACATTAATTAACGCTATTGTTTGTTTGTTTTTGGATTGAAACAGCAAACTGTACCATTTGAATGAAGGTGAAGAATGGACATTTCAACAACAAATTGCAACATTTGGTGGGGGATGGAAAGGTGAAGGAGGCTTGAATGGGATGTTGATCAATTTCTCAGATCATAAAATAGCTGCTTATATTTTAGACTTAATAGGGTGGAATGAAGTGAAGTGACGTTAAGGCCAAGTCTTGTAATCCAAACTCAGAATTTGTCCTCTGCATGTAATTAAAGGTGCAGTGTGTAATTTTTAGCGGCATCTAGCGGTGAGGATTCGAATTTCAACCAACGGCTAAGTCCCCCGCTCACCCCGCCCTTTCGAAACGCAGACAGAAGCTACGGAAGCTGACACAGGACAAAAATGTCGTCGTCTGTTACACCTGACAGTAGCCAATCAAGCGATGAGGTTTCTGTACAAAGGTAAGTCAAAGAATTATATTTACTTAATTATTCAGTAAACCAATATGTTATTGCGAATATTATTGTTACTCATTGATCGTTGTCTCAGATTTATTTGCTGACTTTAGATTTTTTGTATGACAGTTAGTAGGGTTGGGCGACGTCTACCAAATTGGCATCGGACGAAGTCTACAGTGAAACATCATGATGAAAAGTGAAAGTGAAATGCGATCGTGCATACGAAATCAGTTTCAATGCCATGCACATTACTAGCGGCCCCCTGATGCCCGCAATTTATATACAGTATAATTACTTAACGATATAACTGCGAGAGAAAGTAATTAAGTATATATATTTTTCCATCTAATGTTTATTGCCTTTAAAACACAACTTTCTTTCCGAACACGGCATTGGGATGCGGTGGCTTGCGGGAGGGGAAAGGGAGGAGGGGGTGCGATGGGATCACGATGCCGGCTCAACATCGTTTCAACATTTCAACGTGGTGACAACACGAGCGGCCTCTTAAAACTTCTTCACCAACGAAGAAGTAGAATAACGTACTGACGAAACGCGCTCTGTAGAAGTTTGCCCGTTTAGGGCTACTATAGAAACATGGCGGCACTAAATGGCGACTTCCATGTAAGGGGACCCGCGGTGTATGTAGATATAAATTGCTCGTTCTAAGGTTATAAAATCATAACGGCTTATTATGTAAGGTCTTTACACACCTCTGAAAACATAGTTTTGTATATTGCATTTCTGCCAATAAATTCTTCTAAATATTACACACTGCACCTTTAAGAATTGAGCCCTGTTCATTCACTCCCCCCACCTACATGTACTGCCAGTATTGAGAATCAAACCTGCGACCTTCAGGTTACAAGTCCAAACCATTAGGCCACAACTTGGCCCCCATGGATGGTGCAAACGGTTGCCATAGTTGACAGTAATATGTACGGCCCACCTAAGTGTGGTCCTGGTCCTCAAATTGGCAATAAGGGGAGCTAAAACCTCTAGTGTCAAGCGCTGAAACACGTCTTAAGGGGTTCAGGAGTCATTATCCATAACAACCTGCTCGGTTTCCTTGACAGTCCTGGGCTGTGGGCCATTTTCCTCACCTCGTTAGACTTGTGGTATTCCTCGTCAAAAATGACTGGCCTCCAAAAAATGTATTTCTTGTTATGCTATGCTCAAATATTGGATGCAGGTCTTTTACAAACTTGTTTCCTTTCATTTAGCAAATTTTTTGAGTGTACAACATCTTGTATATATGGATGTTACATTTTACTTACACACACAAACACACACACATATATGTATATATATATAGAGAGAGAGAGAGAGAGAGAATGATGCATAAATAACATTTTTAAAATACAACATTTTATGGACGTGGTGTGACTAATATAAAAATAAAAATGTCTAATCAAAGTCTATTTAAAATCTTCCCTTTATTATTAGTCATTTTATTGCCATATATGCCATGCCTCATGTGCTTGCAGAGTGAAAATGTATACTATAAATGAAGCTGATAGAGTTGTAGTAATGTCATAATGAATGTCCCTGTGTGGATGAAAACAGTCTTACTCAGATGAGCAGGGTTACACCGAGGACGTGCTCAACTGGCCTTCAGTACCACACAGACATTGAGACCTTTGTTTATCCAAGACAAAACCGTATCTATCAGTGAGAGAGCACAGTTCTGCCCACACCACACATACAGACCCATCCGACCGACAGGCTTCAGAGAGTTTTAAGAGTGAAATCCAAGCACTTTTCCAGCAATTTCAAGCAGTCACACTTCGTGATTTTCAAGGGTGGGGAAGCTGCTATAATAAACCATAACATTATTACATTTACTTAATAAAAATCACAAAAACAACTCAGTAGTAAAAGAAAAAAGAATCCACTATTATATTTCATGACAATCCAAAAGAATAAAAAATTGGCAAGGAAATGTAACTTTGTTTACTTAGGTTGGCTTAAAAACGCCAACTTACTGATCTGTTTAAGCTTTTTCTTCTGAGCCAAAATTCAGTCATTAGTCACTCCTAGAGCTTTGAAGCTACTGGTTGAGCTACTGAGCAAATGGTTCAGACATTCAGACTGTTCCGAAGTTGTTGTTATATCTTTTCTAACTGATCTGGCTTACAGTTTTCGCAAACCAGACTTTCAAAACGCCAAGAATCCCATAAACTTTCACAGGGGTGAAAACTTTTGTACAATTAGAATTATGGTCTATTTAAGCTGTCTATTGCTTTAACTTGCTACTGCTAAAACCGGCTTAAGCTGGTCTCCTAGACCGGTATTATAGTAGTTTTGGCCACTTTTTAGCTGGACAACCAACCAAGCTTAAATCAGCTAAGACTAAACAACCAGCCTTAGCCCTTTTCCATTTTTTTTTTTTTTTTTTTTACTAAATCAGCTGGATTTTAGATAGCTTTTTTCTAAATCAGCAGGTTTTTGTTGTTCTGCAGTGTTTTCGGAAATCATAGCAAAAGCGTATTAAAATGAACACACACTAGTGTAAACGTAGCTTAAATCAGCTGGTTTTTCTTGGTTTTAGTAGTTTTTAGCTGGATTTTTTCCATTCATGCTGAAAACATGGTAGAAACATGCTAATCATGATAAAACGTGCTAATCATGCTAAGAATGTTAAATATGTTAAAACATGCTAGCAACATGCTAATCATGCCAGCAACATGCTAACAGCATGCTAGAAACATGTTATCAACTTTCTAATCATCCTAGAAACATGTTAGTAGCATTCTAACAATATGTTAATCATGTTAGTAACATGATAACATCGTGCCAATCATGTTAACATGTTTTTAATCAAGCTAGAAATATGATTAGAAACATGCTTATGTTAAAAATATGCTAGCAACATGCTAATCATGCTAAAAACATGTTAGCGCATGTTAAATTATGTTCCGAACATCTTGCAATGTGTTAAATCATTCTTAATCATGATAAAACGTGCTAATCATGCTAAGAACATGTTAAAAATGTTAAAACATGTTAGCAACATGCTAATAATGCTTAAAACATGTTAGAAACATGTTATCACTTTCTAATCATCTTAAAAACATGTTAGTACCATGCTAACAATATGTTAATCATGTAAGTAACATGCTAACATCATGCCAATCATGTTAAAAACATGCTAATCATGTTAACAATCTGGCAACAATATGCTAGAAATATGATTAGAAACATGCTTATGTTAAAAACATGGTAGCAACATGCTAATCATGCTAAAAACATGTTAGAAACATGTTATCAACTTTCTAATCATCCTAAAAACATGTTAGTAACATGCTAACAATATGTTAATCATGTTAATAACATGTTAACATCATGTCAGTCATGTTAAAAACATGCTAATCATGTTAGCAACCTGGCACCAATTTGCTAATCAAGCTAGAAATATGATTAGAAACATGCTTATGTTAAAAACATGCTAGCAACATGCTAATCATGCTAAAAACATGTTAACATAGATTAAATCATGTTCAGAAAACATCTTACAATGTGTTAAATCATGCTAAGAATGTTCTAATTTTGCTAGTGACATGCTAGTTCGTTAATACACGGCTCTGTGGAATACTCGATTCTGATTGGTTAGTCACCACATTTCAAGGAATGTTATTCCCCGATAACAGCCGGTAAAAACTGCCTGCAATCGGCGTTGTTCACTTGCTGGGAACATATTTCTTTGTGGAAGCTTTGCGTTTGGCTGGCTAATAAAATATTAAAACTCAATTCAATATTTAGTACAATTTTTTAGGTATGTCATCCTGGTATTGCGAACTCACACTCTTTTTTTTTTTTTCACACAAACACAGCTGCTGCCATTTTGCGATGATTATTTTGTACAAAGTAATGGATTGTAAGATAACTAACAAACTGCCAAAATTATGAAACATTTTTGTCTTAAATCAATATCTTTTATTGCCATAATTATTTATGTGGTGAAATGTTGTGTAATAAGACTGCAGCGTATCCCTTAAATGTCCTTCTAGTTTGAACTTGCCACTTGCTAGCATCGGCTTTCTTCACGGAAGCTTTGCGTTCAAATATCTCAACTCAGATCGATATGTCGAATTATGTACTTTTGTGGCAAGCATCTGTGTAATAAGCGGGATAATGTACATCCAGCTGGTTGTTATCGCAAAATAAAGCCCTTCGGTCTTATACAACAGCTCTCTGCTTCACGTCGGGCTGCTGATAAGTCTGTCAGGCTTTATTCTGCGATAGCAACCAGCTGGATGTACTTACGTGTTACAAACTGAAAACCTTCAAACAAGCTTTTAAAACTTCTTCAAACTTTCTGGCTTGGCTTTTTCAAGCCAACTTCAAAGTTTGTCATCAAACTTTACTCATCTAGTTTACCTTGATGTATTGAAATAACTGAATTAAAAGTTACACTTACCTGATTATTATCAGCTCTGCTTTTTTGCATTCCTACGCTAATTTATGCTGCTCTTCATATATTTTGTTGGTCATTAATAGTCATTAAATATTAGCTGTTGTGAAAAGTTGCATAAAGTTGTTTAGTAAAGTTGGCAATTATATCTCAATGATACTAAAATAACACTGCTAAACACTAATACACAGTCTCTAAAGATACAATACTGTAGGATTTTATTCATGTTAAACAAAAATCCATTTCTATTTAAAAAACATTTAATGATTCAGTGCAAACAATGACTAGAGAAACATCAATCATTACCAGTATATTAAATAAAAACTGAGAATTCAGTGTGAGGTATGTGTCTCTGTATCGATGGAAGTCCATCAAGTACTTCATAACACTAATAATAATAATAATAATAATAATAATAATAATAATTCATACAATCATACTGTACAGAGTCAATTCAAAACACACATATAAATGCTCATGTTAGTGTAGTTCCATTTCTAGACAAATTCATTTTTGGTCTGAGGCTAAAGAACTGGCTCATTACCTCATTAGCACCATGATCAGTATACTGCATATTGTTTCACTGGCCCAGGATCAGTGCATTAAGGCAGTCAAAGACACAAGTTAACACTGAGATCTGTTAGAGTGCCTGATTACATCCCTGTGGTATTAAGTGCTTTAAAGAAAAGAGACTGGCGATTGAACCACAATTATATGACAAAATACATCTGTAGTTAGGTACTAGCAGCAAGAGCTGGGATGTGAACTGTGTTGGGTACAAAAGAAGGGTGGAGGTCCAGCTCATTGGTCACCTGTACTTGAGTGCTGTTGGTGTTGGGCTGGTTGGTCTTCGGATCCTCATCTTCATCATTTTCTTGCTCTTCAAACAGGTGCTCTGCCTCTTCAGAGAGCCGTGTATCTTCATCTCTCATTTCCTTCTGTCAAAAACAACAACAACAACAAAACATTATAATATGACATGTATGATTCTTGGATATTCAGATCGTGTTAATATATAGGACTACCGTACCTCCCTCTTTGAGCGGCTGTATTCATCTATGGCATACTGGTATTTAGCTGAGGTGATGCCAAAAAGTGATGCCATTCGCTCACCGAGGTAGTCACACGCTGAAAGATGGGACAGGCAGAATTTGACATGCTTATGAGATTTTGAATATGAATATTTATATGTGGCAGAATAAAGGGTGAGAAATAAGCGCTTGCACGCTTGTTTATGCTTCAATTTTTGATGGATGTTTGTGTGTGTATTCATCCATACAGCATCATTTGAAAAAGCTAAGTGAATCTCTGTAGAGATGCAGGATTTCACATGATTAAAGAAAATCTACTAAACATAAACTACACAGAACACAAAAAAATCATATATTTAGAGCTTGAGCTTCTGCTGTTTTGCATATTTGAATAAAACATCAAAACCAGCACGTCATAATCATTTAACATCATCCACAATGGCCTGAGGATGATTTCATTGCTAATTACACAGACACAAACATATATATATATATATATATATAAAAAAAAAAACATTTTTAATCTTCAGGCATGATTTATGCACATTTCTGTCATTGTGCCTGTTCACAGAATATGAATATTATTTTTAACCGTTTAAAAAAACAAAACAATAGCTAAATATATATATATATGTATGTATATATGTATGTATATATATATATATATATATATATATATATATATGTATATGTGTGTACAAGTCAACATTTGAAGTGGATCGAAACCTTTTATCAATGTTGTTCTAAAACAAAAACAACACCCATTCTTGTCTTAGGATAACTGTGATGAACTTTTTCGATCCACTTCAAATGTTGACTACTGTATACACACACACACACACACACACACACACATATTGGTATAGTATAGTGTAATGGTACAATGATATAAAAAACAAAGTTCTATATATATATATATATACAGTTGAAGTCAAAAGTTTACTTACACATTGCAGAATCTGCAAAATGTTAATTAATTTACCAAAATAAGGTAAATGTTATTTTTCTTTTATTTAGTATTGACCTGAATAAGATATTTCACATAAAAGTTTACATATAGTCCACAAGATAAAAACAATTAAAAAATGACCATATTAAAAAGTTTACATGCTTAATTCTTAATACTGTGTTGTTACCTGAATAATCCTCAGTTGTTTTTTATTTTTTATTTTTTATTTTTATGTGATAGTTGCTCATGAGTTCCTTGTTTGTCCTGAACAGTTAACCTGCCCGCTGTTCTTCAGAAAAATCCTTCAGGTCCCACAAAATATTTGGTTTTCCAGCATTTTTGTGTATTTTCCCTTTCCAACAATGACTGTATGATTTTTTTGAGATCCATCTTTTCACATTGAGGACAACTGACGGACTCATATGCAACTATTACAGAAGGTTCAAATGCTCACTGATGCTCCAGAAGAAAACACAATGCATTAATAGCCAGGGGTGAAAACTTTTGGAATTTGAAGATCAGGGTAAATTTAACTTATTTTGTCTTCTGGTAAACATGTAAGTATCTTCTGTAGCTTCTGAATGGCAGTAGTAAATGAAAAAAAGTTACTTAGGCAACATAAGAAAAATGTACAAATCTTCATTCTGTTCAAAAGTTTTCACCCTGGCATTTTTCTTATTTTGCCTAATGTTTTTTTCATTTAGTACTGCCCTTCAGAAGATACTTATAAAGACAAAATAAGGTAAATTTACCCTGATCTTCAAACTCAAAAAGTTTTTATCCCCGTCTCTTAATGCATCATTTTTCCCTCTGAAGCATCAGTGAGTGTTTGAACCTTCTGTTATAGTTGCGTATGAGTCTCTCAGTTGTCCTAAAATCATACAGTCATTGGAAAAGGTGCAAACACACACAAAAGCTGAAAAAACAAAGAATTTGTAGGACCTGAAGGATTTTTCTGAAGAACTCCAGGCAGTTTAATTTGTCAAGACAAACAAGGGACTCATGAATAGATATCACTAAACAAAACAAAACAAAAACACAAACTATGTATAAATGTGTTTAATTGATGACTTTAATCTTAAACTCTTAACAAAATACCATAGTTTAGTTCGTCACTTTACAGACTTACCAGATATAGTGGATGTAGCTGCTCTCCACATCTGAAACCAGACATATGGGCCCCAAGTCAGCTTGGACTGAAAACATAAATTTTAAAAAAGTTAAATTAATTTTTTCCCCCCTTTTCTTTGTATAGACCAAAATCTTCTTTACAGATTTGTAATGACATGAGGGTGAGTAAATGATGACAGAATGGGTGAACTATCCCTTTAAGGATCCTTCAGGGAATTTGTTCAAACACACATACTGTGTCTATGGAGGACAGAAGGTCTTTCTTTGCGTTCTGTGTTTTGTCTTCCTCCTCCTCATCTGTGCTGTATTCTTCCATGGTCTCCCCGCTGGAGAAGTGAATAATGCGGCGTGGGGTTTTCTCTTTTCGGTCCAGATCACCAAGCTCCACACACTCATAGTCCTTCTCTTTTCTAGGGCTCTGTCACAGACACACATCAGATATAATAGATACGAGTTTGTTTTTGCACAACACGATGGCCTTTTCAACTGGAATGAGGAAAGAAAACTGGCCTAGTGCCCCTACAAAATAAAATAAAAATTACTAAACAAAATAAAAATTTAAAAATATAGTAACTTTTGGTGGAACAGACCTACAGTATAATCTGAGTGGCTTTGAGTTACTATGCAAGTATGTAACAAACATTTAATATCTTAAAAACTAAGATGTTTATTATTTTTATACCGTTGTGTTAGTGTTTACCATTTTTAATTTAATTCCTGGCAGAATGTGAACGCTAAAATGTATCTAAAATGATAACAGTACTATAAAACTGAACAAGCTTTCATTATAATTTATTGGGTTTTAAAATAAATGGAAATATTTATCCGAGTCATTCAGACATAACGTCACTCATTATTTAAATTGGTCAAATATCAAATTTACCTTGTCAGGGTCCATATCATGTGGGACAGTTATACTGACGCTGGAGAGATAAAGTGGTATTTCTGCCATCGCTATTGTGTACAAACTCCGCTCTCCAGTGCAGCGGCATCAACCTGACCGGGCGGAGACATTTGTTCATGCCACCGCGTCACAGCAACGCCGCCGGAGCAGCAGCCTCCGGGCGGAGCCAATGAGAAATCACCGCATTTGCGGCACCTACAGTTCTGGAGCGTAATTCATTTTTAGCTTAGGTCACTTAGCTTAACTAAATTCAAATACCCAAATATATAATAGCAAATTCTAAAAAGAAACAAAAAAACAAAAACAAAAACTTCAACTTAAATGTCTTAGAACTTAAAGCAAGTTTAACAAATCTACATTTGTGATTTGTGTACATAAAACATATAAAACTATTACACAATTTTTTTTTATAAAATGTGTTTTTTAGATGTGTAAAATAATAATATATCATTCCCTTCTTGTTTATGATGTTGCAAACAGTACTTTTAAGACAAAGTGTAGGCATTTGTAGTCATGTGTTTAATTTTATAAAATACTAAATGAATACAAAATAAATAAGCATCACAACTAAAATTCTCAAACAACATATTTAAATTATATTAACACTCCCGCAGGAATATCTTCAGGGATGAAGACCAAAAACTCACCAAGAGGCAGTCACAGTTTTAACGATTTTGAACAGAAAATTATTCTAAGTAGAAAACAGATCAAAAATGCAATGCCAAATTATATACAAATGACAAAAATTATACAGTGTTTAGAAAAAAAAATGCAATGCAATTTAGAACTAATAAGATCTAACTGCAAGTAACACAGTAACATTTAAATTAATTTCAAATGAATTTAAAAAGATTATATATAACGAATTCAGAATATGGTCTCCAACTCCAAATGGGTGGTTGATACTGAAGGCCCAGTCAAGCTTAAAGAGAGAAAAAAAAAAAAACAAACACATTCATATTTTTGGTTAGCTTCACATTTGTGATAAAAAAGTCAGAATCGTGAGATACAAACTCACATTTGCAAAAAAATAAAATGTAGAACTGCGAGATACAAACTCGCAATTGAGAAAAAAAAGTCAGAATTGTGAGATACAAACTCACATTTGCAAAAAAAAAATTGAATTGCAAGATACAAACTCACAATTGAGAAAAAATTCAGAATTGCGAGACACAAACTCGTATTTGTGAAAAAATAAAATGTAGAACTGCGAGATACAAACTCACATTTGCAAAAAAAAATTGAATTGCAAGATGCAATCTCAAAATTGAGAAAAAAAAATCTGAATTGCGAGACACAAACTCACATTTTTTCCACAAAAATTTATAATTGCGAGATGCAAACTCATATTTGCGAAAAAATAAAACATAGTACTGTGAGATACAAACTCGCAATTGAGAAAAAAGTCAGAATTGGGAGATACAAACTCACATTTGCAAAACTCTATCAGAAAGTGTTTGAACACAACATTAGGATAATCTCTAACCCCTAAAAATCATCATAGGATGAATAAAGATTTTTGTGATAACACTTTTAAATAAAAACACTTACCACTGCTGCTCAGAACCATCAAAGATGTCAGGATTGTGTCCTCCATCACATCATCTGTGCTTCTGGGTGAATCTGGATTTTCTATTACAACATAAATCTAAAGTTAGAAGACCATTTTTAATGTAATTTAACCAGTGTCTTTCCACTATTTTTTAGAGGTTGTTTAATATCACAAAAAATCTAAAATGTACCCAACACAGCTTCAGTCAGTTGGATCTCTAAACTTTTGGTTGATCTGGTGCTCAATTTGCTGGCTTTGTTTTCATTATAGTAGTGAATGATGTTCCTCATTAGAAACAGATGTGTTGATGGCAAAGACATGTTCAAAAAGTAGTCGTTTTTCTTCATTTGAGCAAACAGGTGCTCTGCAGTCTCACTACTGACTTTATCAGCCAGCTGAGGCACAAGGCTGAGCTTCCTCAGAACATCTCCATCTTCTGTGCTGCTATCATGAAAACGGTCACAAAGTACATAATGATTAGATGAACCCGTCACAGGGTGTCCGTGAGGATCTGCCACTCTGTTTTTTTTATCCAGCCAGGGCAGGGACACATTCAGCTGTCCACATCTGGCCAGTTCTATGTTAGCTTGAGTGGGTTCCAACAGGCATCCTTCAAATGGAGAGAAGGGTAACTTTTCTGATGCCCTTAGATTGGTGTGTGTTGCAAAAGCCTGTGCAAAGTCATAAATTATGACATTAGGCATGTGCTGCCACGATAACAGTAAATCGGCAAAATCTTGAGGGCTCTCGGCTCGAAGATTGCATTTTAGGCTGTAAACAATTCCACACGGGCACATAATGACTCCCCAGCCTCCTGATAAAGGACAGAAAAGAGAGAAGTAATAATTTTAGAAAAAAATAATTCGAAAGGAAAAATCTCTAAAATCTAAATATTTTATTAAAATACTTCAAAATATTTTAAAATAAGATTGTTCTTTAAAAATACTTTTTATACTTCAAAGATAAATTAATCAACAGCGACAGTAAACAACTTCATAAGGTTACAACTGATTTCAGATAAAAATCCTGAAAAAAAAAACTTATTTTAAAAAGTTTATAAAAATAAGAAATGTTTCTTGAGAAGCAATTCAGTTTTGCCAACAGAGGAATAAATTACATTTGAAAAAATATTCATACAGACAACAGTTATTTTAAACTGTAATAATATTTCACAATATTAATGTTTTATTGCATGTATAATTAAATTAATACAGTCTGGGTGAGAATAAACTTAAAAAAAAAAAAAAGGTCATTCTATAATTAAAAAATATCCTGTTTTCCAAAAACCCAATCAAGACCTTACATAGCTGCTATATTGTATAAAGTGCTATATAAATAAAGATGATCTGCAGGAATATGTGCATAAAATACCATCTTTGTTTGCTAATGTCCACCATGTTTCCTTTACTGGGTAACACAGTTGACAGGTAACTTAGTTGACATTTTTAGTGTTTTGGGCCTATACTGCAAACGGAAGCCAAGCACTACTGAACATATGGTATGTTTAGAAATTTTTTTTTTGTTTTTAGAAATTTTCATAAACAAAGCATAAGTTTTAGTTAAATTGTCTTGTTAAAATTTCCAGCAATAATACTTGTGTAACACTGTTGACAGTCAATTAATCCACTGATTAGGGTATTAGGGGAAAGGGAAAGAACATAGTACATAATGCTTCTAGAGGAAATATGATCATACTGTGCAAATTAAGTGAAAATGGGACAAACCATTCCTTTTTGAGGGGGGTTTTCTAATAGGTAACTTAGTTGACAATATTTTTTCGAACACACATAAAACAAGTTATATCACAATAAACACTTATTATTTTTGTAGCGCACACCCAAATGTCTTCATAACCTAATTTAACTGAAAGCAAAACTATTAAATTAAAGGTGCAATAGGTGATTGTCTTTGGAAACATTTTTTGTTATGCTGGTTGAAAGTCTCTTCACATCCCGATAGCAATCATTAAGTTAAGTGGTCTAACTGAAGAGTTCAGATGCAAAAGCCTTTAAATCCATCTGACGTATTTTTTTTAAATTTACATTTCTTTCTGTCTACTTTGTATACGTTTCTATGTAAGCACTGGCACTTCTGATTGGGCTGGGGCTGGAATTTAGCGAGTTTGAAGTAAAAGTATTTGATGGATGTATAACATGTGTCAGGGGCATTCACTCAGTATCATTATCTCATTTTTGACCAAGATGGCTTTTAGCTGGTTTTGCATCTGAACTCTTCAATTGTATTTCTGTTTATATATATTCTGTGGAAGGCGAAGGACCAAGAAATGTTCATCCAATCAAAACGCTCGGTTCGAGTGTTTTGATTGACTTTCCTACCTGCGTGTCAAATATGTATTTGCATACCTCTGCGCACCCTGTTTGCGCAGATAGGTGTGAGAATAGCAGCCATCAACAACCTGATCTTCCGTCCTGGTATTGTAATACTTTTACTAACTGTACTATAAAGTGTTCTCATGGTTAATGACATGTGATCTCGTGACACTGCTAGAGCATTTACGGTTGTTTTGAGGCAGACAACTCCACATGTGCATATCTGTGTATCTGTACGTTCTGAAAAGGTGAAGAGATGACTCGCTCTACCAACATCTGTCTCTCTTTATTTTATTTATTTCCTTTCTGGTTGTGACCTGACTTGGATGCATGGTTGTGTACATTTTTCCTCACATGATCCCCATGTATGTGGACGAATGTGACGATGCGTGAGGCGCTTTATTAAACTCGGGGAAAATACGCCATCTTCTCGTCTCCCGTGCATTATTAGCACCACACAGTTTTCCTATCTGGACTGTTAAACATTTCATCTCAGTGTGGCAATGTATTGTAGTAATATTGTCTCTGGTTGTTTACTCAGTGTGCGTTCAGGAGGCGTGGCTTTGGATGGCGATTTGCAGGGAAGGTGGGACGTTCACGTTCAGTGCTATCAGGCTGAAGTTAGCATTTTCCAAGAAATCTGTTATTGCACCTTTAATTTATATTTGAGTATTTTTCATGGTTAAATGCAGAGTAGAATTAGCAACTTCTGACAAAATCAAATATGAACATCATTTTTGAACAAAAGATATGGCTTTTTCAACATATGTGACCCTGGACCACAAAACCGGTCTTAAGTCGCTGGGGTATATTTGTAGCAATAGCCAAAAATACATTGTATGGGTCAAAATTATTGATTTTTCTTTTATGGCAAAAATCATTAGGAAATTAAGTAAAGATCATGTTCCATTAAGATATTTTGTAAAATTCCTACTGTAAATATATGAAAACTTAATTTTTGATTAATAATATACATTGTTAAGAACTTTATTTGGACAACTTTAAAGGCAATTTTCTCAATATTTTGATTTGTTTGCACCCTCAGATTCCAGGTTTTAAAATAAGTGTATCTCGACCAAATATTGTTCTATCCTAACAAACCATACATCAATGGAAAGCTTATTAATTTCCATTGAAAAACTGACTCTTATGATTTTGTGATCCAGGGTCACATATAGTACTGCGACTAGGAAAATATATTTGTGTACTAGAAAATTAAGCATCAGGGCTTTATATTGATGAAAATATATTAAAAACTTCACGGACATGAGATGTACCCACAATTATAGAATGACCCATAAATATTTTATGGGGAAATAATATTTTTTAGCAGATAAACTTTAATAAACATTAATACCACAAATTTACATGAATAAAGTTGAAACAGTACAGTGAAAATTAGGCTCACCAGAGGCACTCCAAATTTTTGAATAGATTTTGTCAAATATTTGCCTGGATTTCATTTCGCTGGACAATCGAAGAATTAGATCACTGCGAGATCCAGCGGAGGCCACACCGCATTCGCCGCATAAACTTCTAATCACGTCATCCTATCAAAAACAACATTATTTTACTGTTCATTTGAATGCAATTAATTCAAAAACACACTGAAAGAGTTGTTGTACTAATAAAGCAAACCTTCTGTTTGAAAAGTTCTTCTCTGAGTCTTTCCTCCGTAACTGTCCTTTCTAAAATCTCTGAGGAAGTGTGAACTTTCTCGAACTCTGTGTTTAGAACAGTGTCTGAATGCTGTGTGTTTTTACCGATCCAAGGAGCCCAAAAGTGATAACTAGGTGGTACTGCAAATGGATTGTGTTCACCATCTAAAACAGCACGAAAAAAATATCAGTAAATGCATTCTTTCTAGGGCTGTCAAACGATTAATGGCATACAAAATAAAAGTTTGAGTTTGCCTAAAAAATGTGTGTGTACTGTGTGTAATTATTATGTATATATAAATAAACAAACACAAATTAATGTATATATTTAAGAGAAATATGTTATTTGTGTGCAAAATATTTTATTTATATATACTATAAATCATACAAAAATTATCATAAATACATATACTAAATATTTCTTAAATATATACGTGAATGTTCGTATTTATATACACTCAAACTTTTATTTTGTACACCATTAATCGCGATTAATCGTTTGACAGTCCTAATTCTTTAATAGTTTACAGTTTGGTGTAATAAGCACTATATGCATTTACTTGCAACAAATCCTTGACTGATCATCTCTTTAGACAGTGACTCCCAGAACTCTTCCAGACTGACCTCGCCTTTAAAATCCTCTGGAGGTTTTTCAATGTCATTTTCTGAAAACACAGCATGAGTATTTTACTATGACAAGAACATGTCAAAAAGTATTAAGGAAACAAGCTGAACAAATGAACTTCATCACAACTGTTATACCTGATAATGGAGAAGCAGTCTGTTTGTGTACACCCATGATCACTACCGGAGGATGATCGCCACAGGTGGGGCATGAATACTTGTATTTGTGATCTGTGAGCGCTTCGAACTGTAAATATGCATGCAGTATTGTGTCCGGAGGTGGAAACTCCACTCCTGTCGTAAGTTGTAAAAACTCAACTGCTCTGCTCACTGAAGTATGGACCTACAGAGAATATTGGTAGATATGTATATATAAAAAAGGTCAAACACTTTCTACATTTAAAGGTTCACTGAACTGCTTTGAAACATGCAGCGTTATTCTGTGCTGACGTTATTCTGTACCAATAGCATTTTGTTTATATCACAGCTTGGGTGCATAGTGCACTATGTGCTATTCACCATACAGAAAATACTAATTCTGTGAACAAGTGGTGGATTGCTGCAGCTTCAGCGTATAGTGTAGGGGGTGGGACTCTTCAGATTCTAGAGAGCATTTGACTGGACAGAAATTCTGCTGAAAAGCTGAAGTGCAGGGTGATGTCACTGATCCATATAAGATTCATATAAGATACAAGACCATAAAGAATCAAACCAACTCAAAAGTTTACATCCCCCTGCAAAAATCTGCAAAATGTTAATTGCTTTACCAAAATAACAGGGATCATACAAAATGCATGTTATTCTTTATTTAGTACTGACCTGAATGAGATATTTCACATAAAAGATGTTTACATATAGTCCACAACAGAAAATAATAGTTGAATTTATAAAAGTGTGTTTTTTGTTTATTGATAGTTGTTCATCAATAAACCCTTGTTTGTCCTGAACAGTCAGGGTTTCTGCAGATTTCATGAGGGTAAATTTAAGACTTTTTTTAAGGCCTTTTTAACTAAAGAACATTTAAGAAAAAAAAAAATCAGACAGGAAAACAATACAGCAATATGTTGTATAGTTTGAGTTTTACTTTCACTTTCAAATTAGCAGCAGTTCAACGTAGTTTTTAGCTCGTTTGAGTTTTTCCTCTCTTTCCTTCGATAAAAGTGGTGTGCACATTTTACTTTCACTTTAAAATTAGTGGCAATGATGTAACGTAACAAACTTTTATAACAAAATGCAATGATATTACGCAGCACCTAAAAATAGTCTCCCTGTGCAAGAAGGTGATCACGTTGGTTATGCTGACAGAAGTTAGCATATTTTCAGGCACTGGGTAATATCATTGCGCCTGCTGCACCCATGGTACGGCAGCAAAGTTCCTTGATTATTACACCGGAATGAGAGTATAGTTCCTAGCCATATCAGCCAAGAAAATCGCAACTTTTCATTTACATGATATGACTACAGAAGAGTCAAGTTTTAAATAGGAAAATATCGAAACTCTTTGGTCATTTTTGAGCGAGATGCTAACAATCTAATCTGATTCAAAGATCTTTGCTAAGCTATGCTGAAAGTAGCTGAGATCGGCTGAATAGATTTGAAAAACGGTACAACTCAGCTGTTTAACTCTAGGGGAGTTGGAAAATGAACCTATTTTCAAAAAAGTGGAGTGTTCCTTTAAAGCATGCTGCTCTGATTTAAGACATTTTCACAGCCTTAATTCACAGAAAAGCAATTTAAGACTTTTTAAGATGGGCGAAAATCCCTGACAGTTAAACTGCCTGCTGTTCTTCAGAAAAAATCCTTCAGGTCCCACAAATTTTTGGGTTTTGCAGCATTTTTGTGTATTTGAACCCTTTCCAATAATGACTGTATGATTTTTTAAATCCATGTTTTCACACTGAGGGACTCATATGCAACTATTACAGGTTAAAACGCTCACTGAAGCTCCAGAAGAAAAAACAATGCATTAAGAGCCAGGGGTGTAAACTTTTTTTTTTTTTTTTTTTAGTACTGCTCTTCAGGATCTGAAGAATTTTTCTCAAGAACAGCGGGCAGTTTAACTGTTCAAGGCACACAAGCGACTCATGAACAGCTATCACTAAACAAAAAAACAGCTGTGGATCATTCAGGTAACAACACAGTGTTATTCAGAAACAAGGGCGTGTAAACTTTCGAACAGGGTAATTTTTTATAAATTCAACTATTATTTTCTCTTGTGGACTATATGTAAACATCTTTTATGTGAAATATCTTATTCAGGTCAGTACTAAATAAACAATAACATGCATTTTGTATGATCCCTCTTATTTTGGTAAAACAATTAACATTTTGCAGATTCTGAAAGGGGGATGTAAACTTTTGACCTCAACTGTATATTCAAAAATAAATTAATATATAAAGATGAAAAAATTGTGTCATGTCGCCTACCCTCGTATAGTCAAGCTGAAGATTACCTGCAAAAGGTTTCTCAAGGTTAAGCATAAGGGTATGTCAAGGATGATGTGATCATTGAAGTTATGGAGGCCATCTTTCCACTCTTGATAACGATAAAACATCCCACACTGCGGGCACTGCTTACAGTAGGTGGTGACATCTAACAATTAAAACAAGCATACATCACAAAACATTGCAGCTGAATAGCACATAAGTATACAGACAATATAACCTACCTTTAACAATGCACCAATTGGTCAGTATTGTGGCATTCTGTGTAACTAGCATTGGATCGCCGAGGAGCACATCCTCTGGACATTCCTGACACACGGTTTCAATTGGACAAAGGTTTTGTGGGTAATCCTTGCGTGGCGACGGCAAACACACATCTTCAGGAAGAACGGCGGGTATCTTCTTGTTCTGAAGAATGTAATTCACCATATACTCCAATCCCAGACCTTTCGGTGGATACACGTGACTGTTGTCTGCGACGTCGTCCCCTTCTGAATGCGGCTTATGTGGCGATCCCCCAGTTTGGAAAAGCTCAGGTTGCGTTTGAAACAGATGCCATTTGGCGACATACTTGTGCAGACACGAACGTCGCAGTTTGGTGCAAGGACAGTGCCAAGAGTCCAATCTTGTGTTATATACAACCATGACACGACCCAAACGACTGTAAGCCGTCACATTGGGCTCAAAAACCGAAATGAACTTTTTAGCTGGTGAGATCCCAATCGAGGTGTGAACAGAAAGTGGCACGCAGCTACTATTTGCAAGCTGTTGCAGAGCAAGGCATTCTTTTTTCTTTTTCTCGCTGAACCATTTTCCTCTCACCATCTCGGTTAAAATGTCTTCCTTCAGTGACACTTGTTCAACCAATGACTTGCAAAAGCTTGCTGCACTGATATGCATGCACTGGTAGGATGTGATGCCGCTTCTTTGTGCAACGTCTATGTTAATCTGGCACTCGTTCGATTCGCAGAGGACTTTGTTGTTTTCTCCAAATGTCTGGTATTGTACGTGAAGTGGGACACCGTGGCCTTTTATGACTTTGAGAACTGCAAATATCCCATTTGTCTCATCTATGCATTGGCTTGTAAGCTGGAATGTTTCATTGATGTCCAATACTGATTGATCTGCGTGTTTACGCTCCATATGTTTTGGAAGGTTGTTTTTGTTAATGAGGATATTGCACGATGGGCATCTTTTTTTAATAACAGGCCGCACGCGAAACTTTCCCGTTGCTGTGATGGTTGATGGTGTGTCTGTGATTGTTAAAGCGGTCACGTCTGTGGTTGAAGGAACGGTCTCTGCTGTACTGGTGCTTGACAGCATTTTTGTGGCTGTTTCTGAATTCGGATTATGTTTACAGACTTGTAAATGGTTTTTAAAATCGCTTCTCCGAAGAATGGTTGTTGGACAGTACATACAGTGGTAATGGAGTGATGCTCTACATCCCAGTCCACATCTGTGAATAGTGAAATCTACAAAACAAATCTGCATATTAGTAAAATATATTTATCCTACACAGAATTTACATTTAAATAATAACGTCTATGTACACTACCAGTCAAAAGTTTTTGAACAGTAAGATTTTTAATGTTTTTTTTTAAAGAAGTCTCTTCTGCTCACCAAGCCTGCATTTTATTTGATCCAAAGTACAGCAAAAATAGTACAAATTGTGAAATATTTTTATTATTAAAAATAACTGTTTTCTATTTGAATATATTTTAAAATGTAATTTATTCCTGTGATTTCAAAGCTGAATTTGTAGCATCATATACATTATAAATGTTTTTCTTATCACTTTTGATTTAAAGCATTTTAAAGCACAAATTTAAAGCATCCTTCCTAAATAAAACTATTAATTTCTCTCCCCACCCAAAAAATAATTAAATTAATTAATTAAAATCCAAGTTTTTGAATGGTATAGTGTATAATGTTACAAAAGCTTTTTATTTAAGATAAATGCTGATCTTTTGATCTTTCTATTCATCGAAGAATCCTGATAAAATTGTACTCAACTGTTTTGAATATTGATAATAATAATAATAATAAAGTTTCCTGAACAGCAAATCAGCATATTAAAATGATTTCTGGTGGATCATGTGACACTGAAGACTGGAGTAATGCTGCTGAAAAGTTTGCTTTGTCACAGAAATAAATTACATTTTAAAATTCAAACAAAATGCAGTTATTTTAAATAGTAAAAATATTTCACAATATTACTGCTTTTGCTGTATTTTGAATCAAATAAATGCAGGTGAGCATTAGAGACTTCTTTAAAAAACATAAAAAATCTTACCGTTCAAAAACTTTTGACTGGTAGTCTATGTATGTATGTATGTGTAGAAAGAAAATATTTATACCTCCATTGACAACTGCTTTGTTACAGTGGCTTTGCAAGTGTAATTTGATTTTGTCCAGCCTGCAGGGCTTAAATATACTAGGCATACAAAAGGGACAATGAAAATTGTTGCAGCATTTTGTGCATCTCTGCAACTGAGGACATTTTTGACGTTTCTGAATCGTAATATGTCTCTGCAAAAGACATAAAAACAGTTAAGAAAGCATATATATTTTCTAATCAGGCACTGAATAGAGCACCCATCAAAGGGATAGTTACACATACCGACAGACAGCGCTGTGGTGAAGTTGCTAGTGCTTGTCAGTAAATTAGCGGAAAATGAATAGAAATTATGATTTGTCTGAGGTATGCATTTTAAAACAAACATGCACTAGTGTGAATATAGGCTAACAGATGTGTAAACTGAAAACTTTGAGCTCTATTAAAATTATTTTCACTGATTTATCGTGTTAGAAATATTTTGTTCCTTTGTGCAGTGGCTCAGGAGTCTTTGAATCTGTATAAACGTCAATAAGCTGAAAAAAATATATTTTGAGATACTGCGATCTTGTTAAAATTTATTTCATAAAATTGGTATCGAAGTCAAGGTATCGGTATCGGCATCGATACCAAAAATGTTTTGAACGATACCCAGCCCTACCGAAAATATTAACAAATTCATTGTAGTCAAATTATATAGATTTACCTGATTGATTTAATAAGTCTGTAACAAACAATAAACCTTTGTTAAACAACTTAATCCAAAAAAATAGTCTTGTTTTTGATAGTCTTTTGTTTTATGCATTAATCCAAATAATGTATGAATTGGAGGAAAATTATTAGACTAATTTCTATCCAAACCTCACTGAAGAAAATTGGACACCTTAATGGGCAGTTTGGTGCATTCAAAACCACAGGGAAGTAAAAAATGAAGACAGCCACATTTACTGAAAATTAACTTTTGAATAAAGAAGTACACAGAATTATTCTCATCCAGACAGTGCTTGATATAATTATTTTTAAATATATTAATAATGTTAAAATCTAAAGCATTTAATCGTTATTTGCGTCATTAACTATAGGTGATAAGGTGACTGAGGAAAATACTATTTTATTTAGTCCCCCCCCCTTCTCTCTCTGTGTGTGTGTGTGAGAGAGAGACAGATGTGTGTGTGTGTGTGTGTGTGTGTGTGTGTGTGTGAGAGAGAGAGAGAGAGAGAGAGAGATGCAGTGTGTGACACTGCAAGAGATGCAGAAGGCAGTCCGGTGTCAAGAAGCTTTGAAAAATACATTTACTACAGGACCTGCAACCGAGATTCGGCAACGATACCAGTTAAAAACAATTAAAAAGGATGCACTTCCGTGGTTTCATACTGGTCGCGTACAAATCACCACACAACCGAACTCTGCAGGTCACCTTTTACAGCAAACCCGTTTGTGCACCAGAAGTGCTGGTGTTTACCGATAATGTTAAATTGTATAAAACATCACAAAAGCACCAACTTACCGTCGCTCCCGCCATAATTCTGTGCAATTTAGCTCTGTCCTAAAACTCTGTCTGGAGACCGCTGGCCTAGTCCTGCTGTCCTGAAATTGCTGCAAAATGGCTGCAGTATTTCGTCGTTTCCGGTATCTTCACGCTCAGAGGCGTCTGGCTGCTTGGCAACCAGGATCCGAAGTCAACAAAAGAAGAAGTGCACACGGGTGAGTTACTGACAAACGTCTTCTTTAATGTGTCAAGTGTTTAAGGGTGAAAATGATTGAGATGCTTTTTTTGTTTGTTTTTTTGCAGATTCCGTCATTAATTGTATAACAATCAAAAACGTCGCTTGTAGGAAAAAAAGCTGAATGTGCACATGTGTACTTCAAATACTAAAAATAATGTGAAACACTATACTTGAAGATAATATTAATTAAATAAAGATCACTTAAGCAGAGTATGGAGAGTTAACTTAAAGAGAGTAATAACTGTGTTTAATGTGTGTTTATATGTGTTAAAAATATTAAAAAAAACCTTTGTCAAATTAAAAGTTCGTTTGTTTGTTTGTTTGTTTTTTTATTTTATTTCGAACAAAAATACAAATGCAATAAATGTGTTGTAGAATAAAAGAAAAATCATATCAAGATGTTGTAAACAATAACTACAAAATGCATGAAAAGCAACGGGATAAAGCAAAAGCTTATTTTTTTGCCAGCCCTTATACAATTATATAAAAAAGTTTAACATTAAAGTACATTATAAATGTTTTAATAATTTCTGTTTTAATATTCTACACTTATCAATACCGTTATTTTGATTAGCTGACTAATAAACTAAAGCACATGTAAAGTACTTGATCACGATTTTTACTGTAATGCGTTTCTTGATATTACATGCAAAGTTAATTTATTTAAAATGCTCTAAACTGCAACTTCATTGTGTAAATACAAATATATTTAAATACATGCCATACACGTTTCAATAATAATAATAAAAATAAAACAAATTAAAGAACGCATACCTTCCAGTCAATCGGAGTTGAGTATTCTGAAAGACCATTGTATAAATTAAAGTATTTTAGTTTACCTTACTTTAAATGGTTGTCAGGATTACACCATAACCATTTCAAAGACAATAGGGGTGAAATTAGATATGCTGTATAAAATACATTCAGGACTATAGTGGGAAAAAAAAAACACTCTTAAGTTTGACCAATTGTATTTAGAAATGTACATTATTATACATTTTAATTTAATTGTAAAAACATGTCATTATTTTGGAAAACATGACATTTAGTTTGCACTTAAGTACTGTAAGTTGTGTAATAAGTACTCTTTTTAAAGTATACATTTTCTAAAACTTATGTCCATTTAAAACAAAAATACTCTTATCTCTGATAAATAAAAAAATTGCATAAGTATTGTTGGTAAATACAGCATGCTAGCAATTGGTAAATTGCATACAGCTATATACTTAGTAATTCAGCCATATATGGCAGACACTGTAGTATACTAGTATGCTATTCTGAATTTAGACACAACTACTAGAGAAAACAAACATTTGACTCAAAACTAAGATGGTTAGCTTAAGCAGTTACAGTACATGTTGCATATTCCAAAAAGGAGCTAAGACTACTTTTCTTGTTGTTTTTGTCCTGTTGCTCTGCCTCAGTCCCCATATTTGTTTTTAATTTAATTTTAATTTTCCAGGAGAGGTGAAGACCATGCGTCGCTCAGCTGCCAAATCACGGGCCGATAAAAGCCGCACTGATTCTGTCCCAGTTAGTGCTGCTCCACCGCCACCCACAATACAACCCGTTGAGACCGTGGACATTGTCCCAGGCCGTCTCACCGAGTCCACCTGGAACAGCATGCTCTCCCAGGCGGAGGGTGAGGAGGTGGTGGCAGACATTATAGCAGAACTGATGGAAGGAGTGATGGACAAATGCTATCAGGTGTATCTAAAAAGACAGGTGAGCAGAAAATTCACAGAATTAATGTTAATATGTCTATTTGCTTCGCAAAAATGAATTCCGTCTACTTGTATGCTAGTTTTGGCTATTTTATTTATCCAGGAATGAAACTGAGGCTGTGACTGATAGAATGGATTGTACTGTTGTTTAACAGCATACCAATTTTACAGCTGATGAAACATCTGTCCAAAAGATTTTCAGTAGACAAAAACTCCATTAAACATCTTTAAAAGTTGTGAGTTATACATAATCCAGGACAGCCTCATTTTCATCCATGAAAAATTCAATATGCCATCTAGCCTGATTAAAGGAGAACTCCACTTCCAGAGCAACAATTTACAAATAATTTACTCACCCCCTTGTCATCCAAGATGTTCATGTCTTTCTGTCTTCAGTCGTGAGGAAATTATGGTTTTGGAGGAAAACATTTCAGGATTTTTCTCCATATAATGGACTTCAATGGTGCCCCGATTTTAAACTTCCAAAATGTAGTTTAAATGCGGCTTCAAAGGGCTCTAAATGATCCCAGTTGAGGAAGAAGGGTCTTATCTAGTGAAACAATCAGTCTTTTTTTCATAAAATAAAATTATTCTACTTTTTAAGCACAAAAGCTTGTGTAGCACAGGCTCTGAGATGCACGTCCACGACGCTACGTACTAATGAATCACGTTGAAAGGTCATTCGGAACGTAGGCAGAACTACAGACCCAGTGTTTACAAAGCGAACACGCAAAGACTAAGAAAGTGCAAATAACTCAAATGCTGTTTACAAACAAAAAGGTACAACGATGTCCTCCTCTCAAGCTGTAGGAGAAAAGAGTTTTTTGCCATACTCAGTACACAGACGATGAACTTACACATGATTCGTAGTCGTGATGGTAAGTTCGGATCATTTTACCGACTCAGACCTTTGAGTCTCGTTCAGTCATTTCGTTCATTATAGCAAAATATAAATAAAATGTTACATGTTACTTCCCTTACACATCTACTGCTTACACAAACCTTAATAACACTACAAACAAGAAAGATTAATTCATTGTTTACCTGGGTCTTTATTCTATGATAAGTTCACCTCACCTCTTATCTGACAAGTTTTCGGGTTTGAGTCGTTCGTTCATCACATGACAGCCCCATAAGATGAACGAACGACTCGAAAAACCAGAAAACTTGAAACAGGTGAACTAATTCCAGTACAGAACCTAATAGGATGTTGCGCATGTGCGACTGAATGAATCACTCCCCGAGATGAATCGTTCTTCTTGAGTCACATTAAAGATTCACTCAAAATGAAACAATCGTTCAAGAACCACCCATTACTAATTTGTAGCATCATGGACTCGCATCCCAGAGCCTGTGCTACACAAGCTTTTTGCTTAAAAGAACACAAATTTTTATTTTTCGACTGAAAAAAAAAAAAGACAGATCGTTTCGCTAGATAAGACCCTTCCTTCTCGGCTGGGATCGTTTAGAGCCCTTTGAAGCTGCATTTAAACTACGTTTTGGAAGTTCAAAATCGTGGCACCAATGAAGTCCATTTATATGCGGAAAAATCCTTTTTTCAAAAACCATAATGTCTTTACGACTGAAGACAGAAAGGCATGAACATCTTGGATGACAAGGGGGTGAGTAAATTATTTGTAAATTGTTGTTCTGGAAGTGGACTTTTCCTTTAAGGAATATACAGTAGGCTTATTGTATATGAATAGCTTACTTACAGTGGAACATTCGTTTAGCTCATACACAAACTTCTCATGCTCAAACAGCTGGTACCCTTCTCAGTGTGGTGGGCACAAAACAACCTGGTGGAGACGCTAGAATGTCTTCTACTGAGGAGAGATGAAGGGGATGATCCAGAACATGAACTCTTTTGGCAAGAGGATCCTGAACCTCAGCCATGTGCGATTGATTCTTGGGCTGAAGGATGTGTACCTGTGCTTCACGCTGCTCAGAAATAGCACAACACTTTATTGCAGGTAAGAAAAGGTAGGGGGTCAGGCAGTGACATACTCTGACTTTAGGATGACTTTCTTAATGTGTTATATATTCGGTTTAGATGACATTCCAAACAGCCTGAAGTAAAAAGACTTGTGGACCAGACAGAGATTTGTTATGACTGAATAAAATACAAACATCTAAAGATTATGGTGGTACTGACTGTACATAATGTCTCAACAGAACTACACCATCTTCGACCTGCTATGGCTCAATTCCAACAGAGAGATTATACCAAACTATTCACGAAAACCAAAGAAAGTCTGACTTCATTAAAACTCCAGACACAAGGAAAGGAACTCAAAGGAAGAAAATCTTTGATCCTCATAGGGGCATAATTGCCTCTGTTTTGTTGCCAAGTTTAGTCCTAATTCACTTCAGAACTAAAAAAATGATTTCATTTGGGTGTCTCAGCCTCAAAACATTGTCATCAAAGACAATTTTGGCCTGAGGTGAAGAAACAGAGATCCAGAAGCTCATGGACTGATGTTGTAGCCCTTAGGCCACAAGTGGCAACAGACCAGAACAGTGTGAACCAAGGCTGGTATAAAAACAAAAAGACAAATAAATAAATTAAATTATATATGTATACACAGTTGAGGTCAAAAGTTTACATATACCTTGCAGAATCTGCAAAATGTTAATTATTTTACCAAAATATCATACAGAATATGCATTTATTACAGAAGGTTTAAATGCTCACTGATGCTCCAGAAGGAAAAACAATGATTTAAGAGCCAGAAGTGTAAATTTCGAGCAAAATGAAAATGTGTACATTTTTCCTATTTTGCCTAAATACCATATATATACATATATATATATATATATATATATTTAGTACTGCCCTTCAGAAGATACAGAAGATGCTTATAAAGACAAAATAAGGTAAATTTACCCTGATCTTCAAACTCAAAAAGTTTTCACCCCCGTCTCTTAATGCGTTGTGTTTTCTTCTGACGCATCAGTGAGTGTGTGAACCTTCTGTAATAGTTGCATATGAGACCCTCAGTTGTCCTCAGTGTGAAAAGATGGATCTCAAAATCATACAGTCATTGTCAGAAAGGGTACAAACACAAAACATTGTGTCCTATTTTTATGTATGTATTTTTTTTTGTATTTTGTATGTTTCAACAAGCAATTCTCTATCTGTTTCCATTTATGAAACTGACTCTTGCCTAGTGTACTTACAGCAGACGAGTAATGCAGTCAATGGGAATAACAGTTGATATGGTAACCTCACTGGAACTCAGAGAAAAAAAGTCACTGTGGTTTCATATGTTTTTATTTATAGACTTTATGAAAAAATAAAAATATCATCAGGGACTGATGAATATTCAGTAAACAAAAACATATTTATTTCATCTTCACACTTTGGATTTTTAGAAACCCCATTTAAGAAGTGTGGTGAAAAGTATATGTGTGCTATAAGCAAAATGATGTGCTTTTAAGTTGTTTTGACCCATTTGAAAGAATTTTGTACATTTGTAGATGGAGCCTATTGCTATTCCAGTTCTAGAAATCTAGATGACAAGAAAATTGGTTTAATGGTTTTAAAAGCCTCACCTAGCTTGCCTCAGATCTCATCTAAAATTCCCAATTTACACCAGTGAGGCTGACATACACTGGCGTTCAAAAGTTTGGGATCAGTATGATTTTTTTAAATGTTTTCTAAAAAAGACTTTTCTGCTCATCAAGGCTGCATTTATTTGATTAAAATACAGAAAAAAAAACAGTAATATTGTTAAATATTATTACAATTTAAAATGGAGGTTTTCTATTTTAGTGTACTTTAAAATAGAATTTATACCTGTGATAAAAAGCTGAATTTTTAGCATCAATAATCCAGTCTTCAGTGACACATGATCCTTCAGAAAGCATTCTAATATACCGATTTATTATCAGTGATGAAAAAGTTGTGCTGCTTAATATTTTTAACCTGTGATATTTTGTTTTAGGATTTTTTTTTGTAACAATATACACTACTGTGCAAAGTTTGGGGTCAGTAAATTTCTTCTTTCTTTCTTTCTTTCTTTCTTTCTTATATATACAGTACTGTGCAAAAGTCTTAGGCCACTAGTATTTTCACCAGATAAAAAATGGTTTAAAGTAAGTTATTTCTATCTTTTGCTGTAGTGTGTCAGTAGGAAACATCAGTTTACATTTCCAAACATTCTGTTTGCCATTAATTCACTAATCTAGTGAGATTTTTGTTTGCACAGGCAGTCTGACATGAAGAAACAGAAAAACTGAGACAGACTAAATCCAGAAGAACTGTTTCAACATCTCCAAGATGTTTCAAGTAACCTGCCTGCAAAGCTACCTGAAAAACTATGCACAAGTGCACCTAGGGCAAAAGCTGCTTTAAACGCAAAGGATGGTCACATCAAATGCTGATTTATTTTAGTTAATAGAAGTTCTTTGATAAAGAAAATCTATTTATGACATTGCTTTTGACAGCATCCTCATTTTATGTGCCTAACTGTCTAAAAAGTTTAACAGTACTGTAGCTTTGTAGGTATAGGTCTCTTAAAGCATCTTGGAGATGTTGCCACAGTTCTTCTGGATTTAGTCTGTCTCTGTTTTTTCTGTTTCTTAAAACAGACTGGATTGAATGATGGAGAGATCACATCTCTGTATTTTTTTTTTTTTTTTTTTACCAAATAAATGGAACTTTAATGATTATAATGAGTAGACTTCTTTAAAAAACATTACAAATCTTAATGATCCTAAACTTTTGTACGGTAGTGTATATCAAAAACACTGGCAAAATTAATGTTGAATAAAAAAAAGTTTTAATTAGATTAAGTTTTGTTCAGGTAACTTTGTTTCATTTAAACAACTACAGAGCGATTCAACCAGACCACCTTAGTTAGGTTTTTGCTTTAACTTTTTTAGTACACTACTGATGTAAAGTTTGAGTTTTTTTTTTTTTTTTTTTTTTTTTAAATTCATCAAAAATGCATTAAATTGATTAAAAGTGGCAGTACTTTTTATATTTCAAATAAATGCTGTTCTTATGAACTTTCAAAGAATCCTTAAAAGAAGCATCTCAATTCCCACAAAAATATTAAGTTTTCAACATTGATAATAAGAATCAGCATAACAGAATGATTTCTGAAGGAACATTGACATGACAGTGAGGACTGGAGTAATAAGGCTTAAAAATTCAGCTTTATCATCACAGTATATTGTTAAATATATACAGTATATACAGTATAGAACAGATATTTTAAATTGCAATAATATAATATTACTGTTTTACTTTATTTTTGATCAAATAAATGCAGCCTTGGATTTGCCCAAGAGACTAATTTCAAAAACATTTGCAGTATAATTATTTAGGAAAATTCATTGCTTTATCTCTTTATCTAACTTTACAGCAACCCTTGCAATGTCCTATGAAATCCAATATTATCAGGTTGTATTCAGTGTAAATATTTCAATATTTTAGGTACTATTACTATTAGCACATGCATACATTTCTTATCCCAAAAAATGTTATCAAGATAGATATTATAATTGTCCCTAGTCTCTCCTCATATCAAGCTGTTTTTGCTGCCTATCAAACGAACAATAACATATAACAGATAACTCACCTTTTAAATCAGCTTTATCCAAAATCATTTATCATTTCAACCACAAGATGTCACTGCAAAACCATAAACAGTCCACACATGGTAACACCATGACAGAGTTTTATCCTAACAACTTAGAAACTACTCAATTACAAAATGTACATTAGTTTAGCTGTGGAAAAACAACCTCATGATTATTAACTGCACGATCATTTCATACCTGATTGAATAACACAGACTCTCTGGTTCTACATAGAACCAGTTTGTTTTAACATTGTGCGCAAAAAAAGCAATCATGAATATTCATGCCGGTAAAGGCCTGTGGGGACTGGAGCATTCTTGGAAATGGAAACATTGGCTTGGAAAAACATAACCCGCCTTTATAGTGATTAAAGACATTCAAGTGAACTAAATAAAGAGATGTGTAGGGAAAGACAACCATAGCATCACGCTGATAGCGTTAGACTTACATGCAGTTTGACAAATGTATCAATCTTAAGTCTATATTACCACACAGGCCTAAAATTAAATGTTAGAAAAGTTCCAGCCAAAATAAACAGAGTGACTCACAGATGCTGGTTCCGTGTCAGTGGCAAGGATGATATGAGATTAGAGGAATTTTGGGTAAAGTCATAAAAGATATTCATGTAGACTGTGATCTCAGCATTGAGACTCTGATCCACGAGCTGCTGTCTTCCTTGCCCTTCGGCTGCCAAAAATAAGAATGAAGTACAAATGTAAAATGCTTTTATTCCTCCTGTGAGAGTAAAATTAGAGCCAGAGGGCCTATTAAGGTGAGTTTGCAAAAGACGTCAACGAGACCTCCCGCTGTTTTATTCTGTTCCCGGAGAATAAAAAAGAAGCTCCAAAAAGTCTAAAGAACAAGCGTGGAATACTGATGACTATTTAAAGGTCTGTCTGCATTCAGCCATACCTGCGCGGTTCCGATCATTACGCTTTCTCATGACCTGATTTTCTAGCTGGTTTACACTCGCGTTTCAACTCCTTGGTGGTACCGAAATTGTTTGGAAATGTCTTTTTCTGCACTGCGGGAAGCTTTTAAAAACCCCTTTCCTTGCTTTACCCCATCAAACTCTCAGACTTGTGAGTTTACTAACGGTTTTTAATCAGTTTCATTTTTGATTCTCTCAGCGGGGGCTTCAAAGGGCATCAAAAAACGTTTTTAGATCACAACTCAGCGTTGGATGTGTAAATGCCAAACGATAACAATCACATTTTGATTTGATACTGGCCACGCATTACTTATCCATGATTTGGGGTCACATTTAAGTTCTCAGATAACAGATTTACATTGTTTTGAAATGTTTTTAAAATGTTGAAATCTCCTGTTTTCAATTAGAACATTAGGTTACAGAAGGTTTCTTACGACATTCTACTAACTTTATTTTTACCCAAAGTTATATAAGTCATTATTTGAAGGTATAGTTCACACAGAAATAAAAATTCTGTCATCATTTATTTACCTTCCTGTCATTTCAAACCTGTATTAACTTCTTTCCTCTGCTCAACACAAAATATATTTTGAAGAATGTTGATAACCAAACAGTTGATGGTAGCCATACCAGATAGCACATGTATGCCTGCAAGATGTCTGTTAAAAATCTCTTGATTTGGAAAGCATCTGCTGTGTACAAACATCTGGCAGACGTCTGTAAGATGTCAGTTTTACATACATTCTAATTCATAAACTTCTTAAAGACATCTAATAGACGTCAACTTGACATCTGATAGGAAATGTCCAATAGACGTATCGCAGATTAGCAAATTACGTCTTGCAGATGTAAATGCAGACATCAAATAGACGTCTCCGAGATGTACGTGTGCTATCAAGGATTGTATTAGTATATTTTTTCAATACCATGGAAGTTGATGGCTACTGTCAACTGTTCCCTTATGAAAATTAACCATGGCTTCCCTTACGAAAAAGAAGTTTATTCAAGTGTGCTATTAGTATACTTCTTTTAAACTAAAAATAGGAAAGTATACTTTCAGTCTACTTTTTATGTACTTCTCAGAAATGTGCTTTATATACTTATCAGAAATATACTTAAAATGGCATTTAAGTATACTTGATTTATACTTAGAAAAAGTATTTGAGCTGTACTTGTGCTCGGAGAATCCGTGTTTTCATTGTAAGTTCCCAGCATGCATTGCAGCATGAATAAATTATCCAGTTACTGTTATAGGATTATTGTTTTGCTGTTTGCTGACTTCATTTAAAAATTTTTGTTGTTGTTTTGTCATTATTGTTAGTTATTTGTTGTACTGTGACGTACAGATCTAATCTTTTTAATATTTGCTGATTGCCACCGTTCTTGAGGTTTGTGTATCTAGTGTTGAGGCCTACATACTTTAATCCTTTTATATCTGTTTCCTGGATATCTCAATCTTGTAAAGTGCTTTACAAAGAGAAATAATGTTGTCTACATACACACTAAATTACTTATGATGTTTTGTATATTCAGATATTCATATAACAAAATATACAAATTAATACGTAAGTAGAGACATAGTAGTATATTTAAAGTATGAAATGAAGTTTACTTAAAGAAAACTTACGAGTATACTTACAGTATAAAACTACTGATCTTGTAGTTTAGTGAGACTTCAAAGTGTACAAAGTATTTAATTAGTAAACTATCAGTATACCTATTAGTTCACCTTTAGTATACTTGCAGTACAAACTAAAAATATAGATGTAAACTAATTGTGTACTCAAAGTTTACTACTGTTACACTTAAAGTATACTTAAAAGTATACTTTTATATACTAGAAAGTGGGCCAATTTAGTCCCGAGGAGTATTAAAGTAGTACACTGAAAAGTATACTACTAGTATGCTGATATTTGTATACTTACTGCATAAAGTATACTTAACAAATATAATGGAACTTTACTTAAGTATACTTAATAAAATAAACTTGAAGTATACTTCTTTTTGGTAAGGGTTTAGAAAAGGAAAGGAAACGTACGTCTGCCAGATGTCTGTTAAAGATCACTTGATCTGGAAAGCATCTGCTGTGTACAAATGTCTGGCAGACATCTGTAAGATGTCAGTTTTACATACTTTCTAAATAATAAACATCTTAAAGACATCTAATAGATGTCTATTTGACATCTGATAGGAGACGTCCAATAGATGTATTGCAGATGAGCAAACACTCTAAAAAATACATCTTGCAGATGTAAATGCAGACGTCAAATAGACATCTCCAAGATGTATCTGTGGTAATAGGGAAAGGAAAATAAAGGAAAGGAAGTGACGTGTGGTCAAGTATGGTGGTATGGTACCCTGCCAGTACAGAGACTCGAACCCACAACCATCGTGTTACAAGTCAGACTCTCTAACCATTAGGCCCAGCTAATTTAAACAACAACAACAACAACAACAACAACAACAACAACAAAATCAAAACAAATGGTTACTGGTTACTAGTTAAACTATAGTTAAACCACAAATTTGGTCTTGCTACACTAACCATAATTTAACCATAGTATTTATAGTAAAGTGGTGTGATTCTGGAGACAGACCTTGGTTTTAGTAGTCATGTCAAAGCAGTAACTAAATCAGCATACTATCATCTTAAAAACATTGCAAGAATTAGATGTTTTGCTTTCAGTCAAGACTTAGAGAAACTTGTTCATGTCTTTATCACCAGCAGGGTGGATTATTGTAATGGTCTCCTCACCAGCCTTCCCAAAAAGACCATTAGACAGCTGCAGCTTATACAGAACGCTGCTGCCAGGATTCTGACTTGAACCAGAAAATCTGAGCATATCACACCAGTCCTCAGATCCTTACACTGGCTTCCTGTTATATTTAGAATTGATTAAAGTGCCTTTACTTGCTTATAAATCACTCAATGGCCTAAGACCTAAATACATGCTCAGTGAAAATAAACCTAACAGACCACTCAGATCATTTGAATCGAGTCAGTTAGAAATACCAAGGGTTCACACAAAACAAGGGGAATCCGCTTTTAGCTATTATGCCGCCCGCAGTTGGAATCAGCTTCCAGAAGAGATCAGATGTGCTAAAATATTAGCCACATTTAAATCCAGACTCAAAGACATCTGCTTAGCTGTGCATTTACTGAATGAGCACTGTGCCACTGTGCTATTTTAAAATAATTTTAAATCAATTTTTTAAAATTTAAAAACATTAATGTAAAGATAAAGATAAAGATAAAGATAATTTTACTTCCTTTTATGTAAAGCACTTTGAATTACCATTGTATGTAAATAAACATACGTTGCCTTGCTTGCCTTAAAACTATACAAATGGTAATCTATGCGCCAAAAACATGGTTACTACAGTTTTACTATAATAAAACCATGATTCATTTTTGTAAGGGTTTGTTTACCCAAAGTATTTTCTTTAATGTTCAACAGTTTTTTTTTGGTGAATTATCCCTATAATATTCTAATAATGTTAAAATGTCCATTTTCTTGTCATGATTCTGATGTTATTTAAAGATTACAAAAACATTCTGAAAATGTTGTTCTAAGGCCCCGATCAGAACAAATGCATTTTTTAGGTCTGAATTTTTTTTTTTTTTTTTTTTTTTTTAAAAGGACAGTGCACTGCATTTTTTTTTTTTATCTAAAATCTAATTTAATTTTATTTTATTTCTAAAATGTCTGGGTTTTGCTGTTAAGTATACTGTCATATTAAAAAGAACCTTCAAAAATACAGCTCCGGTTAACCCGCGACAGACATCGAAAATTTCTCCAGTCTCCGGAACTGTAAACTTTCGTTACCACAACAGAAGGCCCGCCTCTCCATTCATTCGACTGGACAATGTAAAAAACGCGAATGATGTTGGGCGCTTTTCTGCACAGAGTTGCTTTCTTTTCAACTTCAGGCGCTCAGAGTGCTCCTGCAAAAATGCTAGGCGTTCCTGCATAAACAGTGTGCGAAACGCTCACTGCCAATAGAAAACAACGTTTTCTCTCAACGTTTTCTCTAAACTCTCTTTAGGCAACGTCGCCCTTAGCTGTTATAAACTGTTATAAATTTACTATATTCAAAATGTTCCAAGAAAGTTGATCTCTGAGCATTTTCTCTCAATGTTATGACACCGTACATCACATATTAAAGGGTTAGTTTGGCCAAAAATGAAAATTATGTCATTAATTACTCGCCCTCATGTCGTTCCAAACAAGTAAGACCTTTGTTCATCTTCAGAAGACAAATTAAGATATTTTTGATGAAATCCAAGCTCTGACCCTGCATAGAAAGCAATGCAACTACCTCGTTTAAGGCCCAGAAAGGCAGTAAGAACATTGTTAAAATAGTCCATGTGACATCAGTGCTTCAACCTTAATTTTATAAGGCTACGAGAATACTTTTTGTACGCAAAGATAGCAAAAATAACAACTTTATTCAACAATTTTGCATGTGTCTGACATTGTCCATCTTAATAAGTAAGGCTGGGCAAAAGAATTCAAGTCATCCTCTCTGTCAAAATTGTCTTGTATTAGCATTTTCTAACATTACGGTTGAACCACTGATGTCACATGCATGGACTATTTTTACGATGTCCTTACTACTTTCCTTGGACCTTGAACGTGCTATGTTGCTGTCTATGCAGGGCCAGAAAGCTTTTGGATTTCATCAAAAACATCTTAATTTGTGTTCTGCAGATGAATGAATGTCTTACAGGTTTGAAACGACAAGAGGGTGAGTAATTAATGACAGAATTTTCATTTTTGGGTGAACTATCCCTTTAAAGTTATTAGAACATTCCATAAAAATTAACTTTTAACAAACGTGAGAAGTGAAAGTTATGAGAACATTCCGAAATTGGCTGGGTTACAGAGACTTTTTCGAGGGGAGATTTCCTTAAACCGATATCTTTGCCCGAAACATCATCATCAAGGTGAATGACATGTGCAGGTGGCCAAGAAGAGTCCTACTGGTAGTGTGTGAAGAGGCAGACGTGATGCTTATTGCATCTTGTCACTGCTGCCATAAATACAGTATCTTTTCTCTCCACTGACACTTTGTGGAGGTTCAGGTGCAGCTGCACCACCTGCAACCTGACCTTCATGTCTCCCAGCTGACAAGCACAGTACGCCCCTTTTTCGTTCTACTCATGGGCACTTTTATTTGTATGTGTCTATTTGCATTTTTTAAAGCCTTTCCAAGACCTGTCAGCACAAACCCCCACTGTGTCAGCCTTCACTGCCTCACAAACATCTAAAAAATGATTAGTTACCTGAGAAGCACAGCTGAAGAGCCAAAACACTACAGCACTATGTCCAGAGATGTCATTTTTGAAAAGAAATGCAAGCCGGTAGGCCATTTAAAAACACTTCTTTCTCTAAATGTAAGCGTAGAGGCTGTGCGAAACATTTCTGCGATGGATCGATTACCTTTTTAGAAAGCCCTTCACCCAAGAAGAAAAATTCTTTCGGAGGCAGAGTGGAAAACAGTAAAAATTAGAAATATTTTGCAGTGTTAAAAGCTTTTGAAATACTAACAAATAAGCAACCCATAACGCTAACTGTAGATCATCTTTGTAGGTTGAAAATTACATTCTTTTGAGTTTTATGGAGGTTTTGCTTGTTTATCTCCATGGTGACCTTTGCCTGTTTTGTACAGTCTTTGGATCTTTGTTCTTGACTGCGCAGTGGATATAGCGCTTATTACATTACTGCTGCAGTTTATATCTGCTATTTTTCCCTCATTCACCTCAGACCGCAGCAAAAGCCTTTTATAACGTGAAGGTTGTCATACAGGAAATCTGTTATTCTCTTTGGCAGCCTTCACATAATCAATGAACGAGATACTGAAAGCGGTCAGATGGCAAACTAAATTATTATTTGAATGCTTCATAAATCAAATCATTGACTTGTAGTGCAGTCATTAAAGATTTGACATTTCCTTTGAGAGCATGTGTGATTGCTATGTGAAACAGAACTGAAAAAATAAATTCAGTGCAATTCAAAATTCACTTCCCCTGGCTTTTTTAGTATTATTGTTATTTTTAATTAAATTAAATTGGGATTATAAATAAATAAATAACATGTTTGAAGTACTAAAAATGAAAAATGAAAATATGAAATAACTAAGTGTGAAGGACAAGCACAAAGACAAAGGTCAATGAAATCAAACATCTTTAATAGATTCCAAACAGGTAAAGTCACAAGCAGGGCAGGAACACACGTACACACAGACAAGACCAGACGGCAAACACTGAACTTAAAGCAACTTATAAAAATTGGCTAATGATAGACAGACAGGTGCAGGTGAATAACTAATAATGACAATAACTAGGACAGGAACAGGAACACCATATATGGGCATATGAGGGAAAAACCAATACAAATAGTCTGGGGGTGTGACAAATATAACCTTATATAATAAATAATACTAAAATGGCACTGAGGCACAGCTGCTGTGTTGGGATGCTCAAAGAAACAGACCAATGTTCTAACAGCAGCACAGCCAGCTAAGAGGTGCCTTACTTACAATATTTGCCTTTGCATATTAAACTGAGATAAGAAGGAAGAAAGCATTTAAAGCCAACTTTGTTTTCTCTTGTAAAAAAAAATCCTTTGTATATATATTTTTTTCTAATAGCTTTTAATTCTAATGTTCCTTCAGCCATCCAATTCAGTTAACTGTCTTATGAAATATAGCTAATATTATGGCACATTTTATACAGCCCTTTGCACTGAAATGTCATTATGGCTCTTTTAAGAAAAAACATTTGTTGTCTGTTTGTTGTTTGTTATGCTTGTTAATGCTAGACATGTTAAGGCGTAAAACTACATTATACAAACAGAAAACACATTAACATTTTTGTCAGCAACATTTATTACAGAATAACAGAACAGAGGCTTTGTTTGTTTGATTGCTGCTGCGTATAGGATTGTGTGACACTGTAATGGCTGCTGATAATTTAGCTTCACAGGAATAAATTACATTTTAAAATATATACACAGAAAATAATTATTTTAAATTAAAAAAGTCTTTAAGTCTTATTTTGACATAACAAAGTAGTTATATGTAAGTGTGTGAGTTGTTTACTTGCTTTTTAAAATTAGTCTTTTCATTAACCCCATTATATTCATGTTCATTCAGGCTGATTCGTGAACTTGGAACCCGCCAAACCCAAGTGGAGACTTTTCGCATGAACCAATCACAGCCGATCATAACCAGTCATATCCAATCATATCATGTTGTAGACATTACCTCCTCTCATGTGACATTGCCCCAGTTATTCTCAGTTACCACCCAACAAACTCACTGAATGCTTTAGGAAGTCTGTTAAAACTCAATGGATATAGGGGAGGCGAGAGAAACGCGGACTCCTGTTAACATAACTTTACGTACTGGTGTCACTGTTCGACAATGTTTCTTTAGAAAAACAAGTGATTTCTGTACTTTTTAATGTTATATTTTGTAATATTGGCATTGTTTTATTTTTGTACTATGATTTTTTTTTCTCATTCAAAAATTTGAGGAGGCACTGCCTTCCTTTTGCACCTGATATATATATAGGTCATTCCTGGGATTCGGTAATATTTCAATAATATTAATAAATGTGGCCAAACAAAACCCAAAATTAAAACTGAAGGCAGTGCATCCTTTCAAATGTGTTATAGACTTCAACCCCATCATACCTTGTCATATTAAGATTTTTGGAAAAAGAAATTCATTGTTTAATATTTTTTAGCATAAAATAATATCTTATATCTATCTTAAACCAAGCATTTTGTCATGTCCCTGAGGCACTTCACTGAGTTTGTACTTAGAAAATTATTAACAAAATGTGCATAGTGTCTGTGATTTTTGGTAATAATGTAAGCATTTATTTGTGTAATTTTCTTGTGAAATATATTTTCTAAAAAACAGACTTTAACGTTATGTCCTTCAGTCTGAACTCAACCCCGTCACACTAACCATTCTATGCACCTAATAATTTAGACTCTGCAGATATGTGACATCATTTAGCAGAAATGACATCATTCAGATCTCTTTAATAGTGGTGCAGAAAATGGTTAGTAGTATCATAATTTTTATTCATATTTTTGAAGCATATTATAGTCAGGGAGGATACTGTCAAGCTTAACAACTCAACCCCGTCACATAAATTTATGATGGAAAATGATTATTATTATTATTATTTTCTTTAACATTTTATTTGAATCCACAAGTATATACAATGTACTTATTTGATTTCTGTCATATATGGTCTGCTCTCCTATAACTACATGAGGAGCAGAGGGCATTTTGAGTGAAAAACCTCAACCCCATCACAAATATATGTATTTCTCATTGTTACAGGGTTGTAAACATGCAACGGGGTTATTTACTGCATTTATTAATAATTTTAATGAAAAAATAAAATAGTCATCATCATGACAACTCATATTTTTGTTATTAAAAGAATTTTTGATGTAATATGTCCACTTAAACTTTGACAAGCATCCCACATCAGAAATTGCACCAACATTTGCAACAGAAAGACAGTGCCGGGCATGTATGAGAGAGAAACAAAACCAAAACTCAAAACTGAACGCAGTGCATCCCTTCACATGTGTTACAGACTTCAACCTTGTCACAACTTGTCACATTACGATTTTTGGAAAAATACAGGGAGGACAAGTAGGAATGGAAGTTTTTCTTGTTGATTACTATCTGACATGTTAAGGTCTAAAACAATAAAATTGTGGTTTTAGCTAACTTTTTAAATGAAACATTTTTGTTACAAAAGGGGTCATTGGATGCCCATTTTCCACAAGTTGATATGATTCTTTAGGGTCTTAATGAAAAGTCTCTAATATACTTTGGTTAAAAATTCTCAATAGTTGTGTAAAACAACACCCTTTTTACCTTGCTAAAATCAGCTCTGCAAAAATCATCCTGTTCTGGTCGAGGCTGCTTTAAATGCAAATGAGCTCTGCTCGCTCCGCCCCTCTCTTCTCTCTGTGGAGTGACGAGCCTGTTTACTTTAGCCGTGTTTAGCCGCTAAACTAACTAGCACGTTATTAGGAATGGTGATTGCAGAGATTCATTAAAAAACCCTTATACTCACTTCTGCTGTAAGTGAAGCTGGATCACGAATGATTTGCGCAAACATAGACGCAATTATGTAGATCAGGAGGTGCATTCCCTTCACAAACAAACGTAATCTACTGCATCTTCAGCGGCTCAGATGTCGGGAGTAAATGACGACCACTATGTTCATTATTACATCCAGCAACGCAACACCTCAAACGCTCAATCGGAGATATTCTTGTCTATCTTACATCCCTGCTCCGGCATCGAAACAATGGAAGTTGGACTGTGACAGCTGATCTGAGGTAAGACGCTCATGTCAATCAACTATTGTGGGAGTGGCCTCTGCATGAATTTTTATTATTATAGGGTAGATTTGTACATACACTGCCAACACACATTAATGTTTAAACAACATGAAAAAGTGAACTTTGCATCCGATGACCCCTTTAACTTCAGTCCTGTAAAAATGTGACAAATATGATAAATGTTAAATTCGTTATCATTAAAGGATTAGTTCGCTTTCAGAATAAAAAATTTACAGATAATTTACTCAGTTCAAAATTATCACAAATTAAAAACAAATTCATGCCAATATTGTCCAAAGCCCCACTTTTTTAGGTCGTTTCCAAACTTTTGGAGGGCAGTGTAGCTAGCATTAACCATGTAGCTAGCTTATTATTCCTTATCAGACTGAAAGTTTTGAGAGACACCAAGACATTTAAAGCTGCTCAGGAGTTTCATTTTTTCTTTGAGTCAGATTGATGAGATGATACCGCAGTCTCAAGTTCCAGATGTCAGACAGAAGTGCATTAACCTGTAGTTTCGCTCAAAAACTCAATACTAGCTTGACAGTATATTCTGCCTGACAAGGATTCAAGGTAGCACAAGGATGTGTAAACGCCCTAAAGTGACTGGTAGACAGACTAGACTGGATTTCACAGCTCCCTCGAGGTCTTCTCCAGTTGTTGTCCTTCCGTTCCCTTCCTTCTCTTTCTGGTCAGAAAGCCAGCGAGCAGATGGTGCCCTCCAAAGTCCCTCTTAATCACGAGCAGGTGGAAAGTGTTCAGTGTGTCCAGAGCTGCACTCGCTTGATTTTATTAGAGGTTTCAACAGCATCTGCACATCCTTACAGTAAAGCTGTTTTATGGAACACTGCTTCTTTCATCTCCCAATAACCCATATTTATTGGATCGTAAAATGTTACAGGACGGTAATTTGTGGTTGTAAAGACAGATATACAAAGTGTGCACAGGACACACTTTGGTCAACCAAAAATACACATCAGCAATGTATTAAAATAATGGGCTGAACAGAAGATCTCAGCAACAGCTAATCTTGAAGAACCAGTCGGATGCGCCGCCTTTCCTTCTGAAGGATTGTACTGCGACAGTGGAGAATAAATCTGCTCTAATGTTTGTTTTGAATGTTACATATGCATGATTGTATGCATAAACCATCCATTTAAACTTGGCAAGAGCAAGCAATAGGAAAAAAGTCTCGTTATTTGATTTGCAGGCCGTTTGTTGCCTAACCAATCAGATAAAATGGAAAAAATGCGCAGTTTTCCTACAATATATCATCATAACGTCATTCGATTTATATATTTAATCACAACATTCTTGGTTATGGGCATGTCTTGGCATATTCAGGAGCATATGCAAATCAACCTTTCAGCCTGTTTGAAGAATGTGCCTTTTTAGACTATATCAAGTGAGATACAATGGCAGCTGGTATAAAAACAAACATCCTTCAGAATCAACACACAGTCTGCATGTGGACGCAATTTTGTCTCATTAAAAGTTAACATTGGCATTCAAGGCACTCTAACTGGTATCAGTGAGAACTTCAGAGGTGATTTGTTCTCACATTATAATGCTGGTAGCAAAGGAAGGGCTTTCATGATAGTAATTTTTAGCTCTTCAGGTTTAATGGTGGTAATCATGATAACATAATGCCTCCCCTTTATAATGCCACTGCCGAGCAGCTATGAATGACTTTATGACCGTGTTAAAGAGACTTGTAAAATAAATGTTTTGCTTTTTCACTTAAGGAAAGAGGCTTAATGAATCAACCCTGCTGAATTAAAGACGAACCTGCTTCTATAGAATTTAAAGATATTTATGAGTAGTTCTAGCACACATACATTTTTTTGTGTTTGCAAATGTAACATATCTATATATTTATGTATCTAAAATAAAATACTTTATGTATGAAAAATTAAGTAGATTAAATTACATATTAAAATACTCGTAATCAGACTACAGTTAATTTTTTATGGATTACATGATTACATATTATTCACTTAATAGCAATAAATTATTTATAATTTATTGATTCTACCTAATTCCTTTTTTCATCTGTTAAATTTTCCTTTCTAAAATAGCCTATTGCTTATAAACATTCAGAAAGTCTTCAAGTGGCTACACAGCATTTCACCACTAGATTTACAAATCTCATTACAGGTTAAAAGGAGAAGTCCACTTCCAGAACAAAAATTCACACATAATTTACTCACCCCCTTGTCATCCAAGATGTTAATGTCTTTCTTTCTTCAGTTGTAAAGAAATTATGTTTTTTGAAGAAAACGTTTCAGGATTTTTCTCCATATAATGGACTGCTATGGTGCCCCGATTTTGAACTTCCAAAAGGCAGTTTAAATGCGACTTCACGATCCCAAATGCAGTTGTAAACGATCCCAGCCAAGGAAGAAGGGTCTTATCTAGCGAACAATCGGTTATTGTTATTAAAAAAAATACAACTAAAATACTTTTTAATCTCAAATGCTTGTCTTGTCTTGCTCTGCCTGAACTCTGTGTATTCTGGTTCAAGACAGTTAGGGTATGTCGAAAAACTCCAATCGTATTTTCTTCCTCAACTTCAAAAATCATTTTAAAATCATCCTACATTGCTGCAGAAGTACAGACCCAGTCTATGCAAAGTGAACATGCAAAGAAGATCAAACACCCTTAACAAAAAAAGGTAAAACAGCCATATAGAACGATTTTGAAGTTGAGGGAGAACATGAGATGGGAGTTTTTAAAGTGGACTTCTCCTTTAAGATAGAAAAAAAATCTAATTGGACAAACAAAATAAAAGAAAATATTATAAACTGCTTTAAAATGTTCAGGTACATTATAGGTTTCCTTAAAAGCAGTATTTAGTAAGAAATGATCAAATGAAAAAAAATAAAATGCATATTATTAATCGTATAAATACCATAGATTCTATTAATTTGCATATTAGGCTGCTGTACTTAGAACTACAGTAATGCAAGTGAGTATACTGATACAAAATGTGTGTTTACAGTTTAAACACAATAAACACTAAAGAGAGTGTAGTTTAGCCCTCGCTAAACCTCGGTTCGGTTCACTTATTAGGGGTCTGAGATCATTTGGAGTGTCACATATGGGCCAAAAATCACGCGAACCACGCTCAGACCCCTAAAAAGGACCAAGTGTGAAAACACAATATACCTTGTATTACATCTTTCACACAATGTTTGATACACTTCAAATTGACGCTGTTATTGATAATGCACTTTTATACTTATTCGTCTGCCATATCTGGAAGCCATTTATAAACAAATCTGTCATAAAAAGGTTTTTTTTTTTTTTCTGACAAATTTTCTCCATCTGTTATTGATAAATGAAAGTCCCGCTTAGTATTTAATCTGCAGCAATTTCTTCTGAAAGTTTCCAGAAAATATAAACATTAAGTTAGTATTCACAAATTTTGTACATCTCTAAAGGTGCAGTCACAGTAGCAAAATATTGTCAAAATTGTCAATTCTGCCTATATTGTCCAATGTCAATAGTTTAGTGATGTTTGAAGCACAGCTCACACACTTTCAAACCAAGCAGCTTTCTGTTAGTCAACAAAGTAAATTTACATGAGCAACATGAACACAAGTGAAATCTACATGGGAAACTTTTCACCCACGCAAGAAATTCCCAGTTGTGCAGATTCCTATTAAAATTACTGAAATTCGCCCCCGAAATTTCACAGCGCAACAATAAATGTGATTATAATTTAAAGGGGTCATCGGATGCTAAGTTCACTTTTACATGTTGTTTGAACATTAATGTGTGTTGACAGTGTATGTACAAATCAACCCTGTAATGGTAAAAATCCATGCAGCGGTTTTTAATTAATCTGTAAAAATAATATCCCCTTTTTCAAATTGAGCCATTCTCAGATGCCTGTCATTGTGGCGTCACACCCACAGAGGCCGCTCCCATGATAGTTGATTGACATGAGCGTCTTACCTCAGACCAACAGTCCAACCTCCATGTTTTGATGCCGGAGCAGGGATGTAAGTTAGACAAGAATTGAGCGATTGAGGTGTTGTGTTGCTGGATGTAATAATGAACATAGTTGTCGTCATTTACTCCCGACATTTTAGCCGCTGAAGATGCAGTAGATTGCATTTGTTTGTGAATGGAATGCGCCTCCCGATCTACATATATCCGTCTATGTTTGTGCAAATCATTCGTGATCCAGCTTCACTTACAGCAGAAGTGAGTCTAAGGTTTTTTTTATGAATCTTTGCGATCGCCTTTCCTAATAATGTGCTAGCAAGTTTAGAGGCTAAATGCGGCTAAATGCGGCTAAAGTAAACAGGTTCGTCACTCCACAGAGAGAAGAGAGGGGCGGAGCGAGCAGAGCTCATTTGCATTTAAAGCGGCCTCGACCAGAACAGGATGATTTTTGCAGAGCTGATTTTGACAAGGTAAAAAGGGTGTTGTTTTACACTATGATTAAGAATGTTTAACCAAAGTATATTATAGACTTTTTTTTTATATTATAGACCCTAAAGAATCATATCAACTTGTGGAATATGGGTATCCGATGACCCCTTTAAAGATGTGTTTTAGATGTTATTAATATGTTGATATTGTATATTTCAGTGTCTATCCAAGCATACAAAACCATGAGATCACTCTGGAATAAATGATGACACCAAGAAAATGTAAATACAAGGTTTAATACGCCTCTTTGTCTGCGTATAGGACTTCTGATTTTCTTCATCTCTGAAGATTTTTTTTTTCAGTTCCAGTAAAGAGTGTCTTTAAAGGCTTGAAACAGCTTGATATAATGGACTTTTTTTTTTTTTTAAACCAAGATAATTCATTTATTTTTTTTATATATTTTAAATCTGGGAACGGAGCAAAAATAATTGCCATCTCGTCTCTTCTCTTAAAGATTGGAAAAGAGCACCCTCCAGAAAGAAGTAGGACAGCGTCTGGGAGAAAGCTGGAGAATAATGGAGAGAAAAAGAAAGGACTCTTGGCTATTAAGATCACAGATAAAACCTCCTGGTGGAAAAATGCAGAACGACACATACGAGGTTGCTAATCAACCATCTGCAAAGCAGCAGATTATAATGGCGCTGTGATTGTATTAAAGTCTCCAGGGCTCTCGGTCCGCAAGAATCACTGAGAAACAACATCTGCAACTAAAGCAGAGGGTCAGTGCTGATTCATGAGGAGCATTTACTAAAAACAAGACGAGTGCCTGTCCTCCCACATACAATATGTACATATACATTCCTCATAAACCACATTTTTCCATCCGTCTGGATTTTCCTGATCAGGCCTCTGGAACTGTGCATTAACGGGAACTAGATGAGTCAGAAATGATTCAGTTATTCTCTGACACTGAACATACCTTGGGAAATTTCCAGAAAGGTCCTTCTAAAAGCAGTTTAAATACAACCGCTTTGGTGTGATGTGACACCAGTAGGGAAATGATTCTCGAAATGATTCCTTTCCCATTCTGAGCACTTTACCAGTGACCAGACTGACAGATGGGCCCTGAAAATGACCTGGTTTTAATTTTCCTAAATCCTTTGTGATGTGCAATATTAAGTTGAAATCAGGTTTTTAGATCTGTAATTTAATGCAAACAAGATGGGCTGTAATGAACTGCAGAGGTTTGTTTAAAACTAGTGACTTAAAGCATCAGGTATGTAATGCAGACAACAGAAATCAGTGCACAGTGAATCAAGCCTGTGTCTTTTAAGGTTTCATTAGAGATGTACTGAACCATCAGAAATGCTATTACTTTTTGGATGCCATTGTATTAGCCATGAAATGAAGGGTTTAAGTTTAGTAACTGAAGAGTTTCGCTGTAATGACAGTGAGCCATTATACTAAATGTTTCCTTAGTTACAGCAAATTCTATATAGAAAAAGTCATTTAGAGAGTTGTGTCATACCCTACACGACTGTGATACTCAGAGAATCATCTTTATGCCAAATTATCAAGTTGATCAAGGGCCGAAAATGATTTTTTTTGAAAGCTGAGACAATTAATTGGCCAAATATATTTCTTTATTGAAATCTTCTTTACTGAAAAAATATTGTTCTATTGAAATACATATTTTGTTGTTGTGATGACAAAGAAATTATTAGTATTATTATTTTGTGTTAAGTTGAAATATTATGAAAAAAAGTTATTAAAACACAAAGACCCATAGGAATTTTGTTTGTTGTCCACAATAAACAGTATTTAATAAAATAAACTGCTAAAGACACATTTTTTTGGCATTTTAAATGTCTATTATAATGCAATTCTGCTTGATCTGATCAACTGGTACAACTTCGTAATTATTATTATTGTATTTGATGGCCTAACTAGCTATTAGTAGGTACATTATTTCATTATTAATTAATAAAAAAACAAATAAATACAAAATAAATAGCCCAAATGTACATTTCAATTTAAAGGATTTTTTTTTTTTTTTTTTTTTTTTTTTTAATGCACCTACTATACTGCAATTCTGCTCTAAAAATTCAGGTCAGTTGGCATTTAAATGTTTTTCCCTTTATTTAAAATGAATTTACATTTTAAATGTTATGCATAAAGCCCTACTTGCATTTGCCTCTTGTTAATTTGAGACCCTATTCAGCTTAACTATGACTAGGCACATTATTTTATTTTATGCATAAAGCCCTTTCTACTTGCATTTGCTTTTTTTTTTTTTGACCCTTTAACTTGCCATGGCTAGGTACATTATTTAATTTACTTTATTCATTTAAAAAAATAAAATAAGTAAAAAAGATTGCCTAAATATACATTTCAATATAAAGATACAAACCATTTATTTATTTATTTATTTATTTAGATAAACCTAGTATATTGCAGTTCTGCTCTATAAATTTTGGTCAGCTGGCACTTGATTTTTTCCCCTTTATTAAAAATTAATTTACTTTTTTTTTTTTTAATGCATAAAGCCCTTTCTACTTGCATTTACCTCTTTTTAATTTTAGACCCTTTTTAGCTTAACTAGACATGACTAAGTACATTATTTCATTACTTTTAAAAAATTAAAACAAGTGAAAAATATTGCCTAAATATACATTTCAATATAAAGATACAAACCTTTTATCTTTTTATTAATTTACTAATAATTCTGCTCTAAAACTTTTGGTCAGCTGGCACTTGAATTTTTTTCTCCTCTATTAAAAATTAATTGACAAGATTTTTTTTCTTTTTTTAATTTAATGCATAAAGCCCTTTCTACTTGCATTGGCCTCTTGTTAATTGTATACCCTTTTTATCTTAACTAGCAGTGACTAGGTACATTACTTCATTAATTAAAAAAAAAAAAAAAATAAGTAAAAAATATGATATATATGTATATATATATATATATATATATATATTTATATATAATATACACATTTCAATATAAAGACCTATTATATTGCAGTTCTGCTAAAAAATTCTGTAATTTCTGTAAATTCTATAAATTTAGACCCTTTTTAGCTGAACTAGCCATGACTAGGTATTATTTAATTATTTTAAAAAAATAAAATAAAATAAGTAAAAAATATTGCCTAAATGTACATTTCAATGTAAAGTTATAAACTTTTTATTTATTTATTTATTTGTTTATGTATTTGTTTATTCATTCATTTTGATACATTCAGCTCTAAAATACACGCAATTCAGCTCTAAACATTCTGGTCAGCTGGCACTTAAATGTTTTTTCCCTTTATTAAAAAAATTTATTAATGTATTTTATTTTATGCATAAATCCCTTTCTACTTGCATTGCCGGAGCAGGGATGTAAGTTAGTCAAGAATTGAGCAATTGAGGTGTTGTGTTCCTGGATGTAATAATGAACATAGTGGTCGTCATTTAATCTCGACATCTGAGCTGCTGAAGATGCAGTGGATCCAGCTTCACTTACAGCAGAAGTGAGTATAAGGGTTTTTTATTAATCTTTGTGATCACCTTTCCTAATAATGTGCTAGTTAGCAAGTTTAGTGGCCAAATGCGGCTAAAGTAAACAGGCTCGTCTCTCCACATAGAGAAGAGAGGGGCGGGGCGAGCAGAGCTCATTTGCATTTAAAGCAGCCTCGACCAGAACAGGATGATTTTTGCAGAGCTGATTTTGACAAGGTAAAAAGGGTGTTGTTTTACACTATGATTGAGACTTACATTCACCTCTTGTTAATTTTAGACCCTTTCTGGACACAACTTGGATGTTAGCAGATTGAAACGCAAGTAAATCATACATAATTTTAAAATCACGCATTTAAATTTCTAAACATATTTTTAAATGTAACAAATCTGTTATAAATACTTTGGGGCATCCATTTATTTCCTTCTTTAACATTTTCTTATAATAAAGGAATTTAGGAGGAGCTGTATTGATTTTTGCTCTGTCTTTCTTTACACCCAGTTACTTGTGGTTGGGTTGAAGGGCAGATCACATTTGGTCGATAACACATTATCACCCGCAGGCCTTCTGCTTCTAACATTGACTTGAGATTAAAGTGGTGGTTTTACAGCCTGTTTCCCACTGAGTTTTATGTACATGTCTCCCTCTCCCACCTGATACCCTCCCTGTGGTGTATGTGTCTTCCTGAAGGTGGGGGTGTATTGAAGTGTATCTGGATGAATTTGTGTATGAAGTAGTTCAGGTTACCAGGTCCCACAGAGTTCATGGACAGTTACTGACATGTTCAAGCCTAATGATTTAACCAGGAGTGTAACTCCACGGTCAAGTCTTATCTCCACATAAGTGGATTTATCCGAGATCATGCCTCATAAAAACAAAGAGAGAGAGTGTGTGAGAGAGAGAAGCGAAATTGAGAACATCTGAATGTGACAACAGTCACCGGTCGGTCTGCGATTGCAATTGAGAACAGCTCAATATCTTATCTTAACTTTAAAGTAGATCTTTTATTAGGTGGGAAGTTAATGGCGGTAACAGGTTACAGCTGTTTGCTGACCCTCTAAAATGAAAACCCTGTCGTCATTTACTCAGCCTCACATTGTTCTACAACCTGTATGACCTTTTTTTCAACAAAAAGCCATGTTGTGATGGAGACCATTGGCTGTTAAGCTCCAAAAATCACTATAAAACCATCATAAAAGTAGTTAATCTGATTTTCTTCCAAAGTCATATGATAACTGACATTTAAGTAGTTATAACTTCTTGTTGTTTTTGGTTTGTGAGTTCTATCATTTAGCCCAAAATCCTCACAGAGGAAGTGGCTGGAGCTCAGCTTCCTCTGCGGCTACCACATGGCGGGATTATTCCACTTAACACTCTTACAGACTGTCTCAGCGCTCCGCAATCTGCATAACTATGTCATTAAGCTCTTAAGATTTATTTAGCGTGGACATTAATCCACATTCACACCAAAAGCTGCTCTGATGTCATTGTGAGGCTTCTAGACAGAAAAGGAAATGGATTAAATCATTTGTTGTACTGAATAAAGGACAGTTCAGATTTCTTCCCTTCTGTTTATCCTCCACAAAGCTCCAGTGTTAGTTTCATGTGCCACCCAATAATTACACAGAAACGGTTCAGTTAAAACACTTATAGAAACAAAAATAGAAACAGCAAGTTGTGACAATGCAAATGAATTGTTTCTGGTTTGATTTTGACAGCTGGAGATTTGATGTCATTTTGTGACTGCAGTGAAGTGATATTAGAGCCCTATGATTTCCGAGATGCAGAAAACAGATTAAATTGCAGAATCCAGTCATAAAAATGGAATTTACTGTGTAACGCAGAATGTCATGGAATTTGCCAAATTTTGGATGAATAAATTAAAAGAACTAAAAAAGGACTAGTGTCTGTGAATATTAAGTTGCAAAAATACTATTTGAATATATACTGCATGCATACTGAAGTGTGCGTGACACTTGTGATAATTTCAGCCTGTCGCCTCAATATATGAGTACATAAACACATAAACATAATCTTTAGAACTGTTTTGACTCACTGCATGAGCATGTTACTCTTTCTTCATATAATATACAAACAGAAACTTAAAGGTTTTCACAGCAACCTGTCAAAATAACTTGAAGAAACTGTGACAGAAATATATTACTTAATATAATTAGAGTACTAGAACTACTAATAAAAATATTATTATTACACATATTATGCTTTATTTTAAAAGGAATACTTGCCAGATTTATTTATTTATTTTTTTTTATTTTATTTTTTTTTTACCAGAATTTATTTACCAGAAAATTGTAAATACACAACAAAGTATTTCTGAAAATAAATAAAAATAAATAAATAAATATATATATTTTTATTCTTTTTTATCAATTAGAGATGCTTTTGGCTGTTAAAATTTAATTAAACCATTAAAATGGATGAAAAATCCAGAAAATGTATGCAAAACACAGAATTTGGTAAAATAAGACTGAAATAGAGAGAGAGAGAGAGAGAGAGAGAGAGAGAGAGACTAAAACATTTCATAGGGCCTTAAAAATGTTAATTTTGCTAAACTTAAATACATTTCTGTTACACTGTGTGTTACATTACATCATGATTTCAGTTAATTAGACCTGCTTTTTGATTAATATATATATATATATTTAAATATAACCATTAAAGTGAAACAATAATAATAATAATAATAATAAAAATAAATAAAAAATAATAAAAATAATAATGGAATCCAGAAAAATTTAAATGAAAGAGAGAACAGAATTTGGAGGGGGAAAAAACATCTCATAGGGCCCTATGATATTAAAAAGTCTTTAAAAAGCATTCATGCTCTGTGCTTGATCAATGTTTTGCAGTAGAAACAATTGTTCAGTAAAAAGAATCGTTCACATATGATAAATAATAAACAAATACACAAATAATAAACTATATAATCATAATAAATCATAATTATCTAATAAATAAGTCATTTGAAAAGTCAAACACAATTGCTGGAGGCTGAACATTATAGTATTTCAATTATATTTAATCCTCTGGAGTGAATGGGTGCCGTCAGAATGTTCTTACTAATGGATTTGTTTCTTACACACGCACAGCGTTTCACTTTACAATACAGTAATTGCTGGATTGGAGTGGTGTGGATTATTGTGATGTTTTCATCAGCTATTTAGACTCTCATTCTGTAGTACATTTTTAGAACATTTCAGCTTTTGGGTGAAATATTCCTTTAAGAAATGGTGAGTAATGATGACAGAATATAAAAGTTGGTAAAAATAGGGCCCAGTACACTCTAAAAACTGCTGGGTAAAATATGGACATACCCAGTGATTGGGTTGTTTTGACCCAGCGGTTGGGTTAAATTTTTAACCCAACCTTCTGAGTAGTAACCCAACCACTGGGTCAAAACAACCATATTTTATCCAGCGCTGGGTTGTATTTAAACCAGCAGTTTTTAGAGTGTGCTACTAGGCTGTGCTATTATGATATTTTGTTTATTTATTATTTATTTATTTTTTTTTTTTACAGGTGTTTTACCTGTATTTTAAATTGTGCATTGCATTGTGTTATGTATTAAGATTAAAGGAGATGTCTGTAAACTTCGTGAAAAAGGAGAATATTCAGACAGAACATCTGTTTTTCTACATTTTTCTTTGCAGTGAAGCTATATACTGTAAACCACAACATTAGAATATTGACATCCATCCATCCATATGTTTTTTACTCACTAATCATTTTATTTTTGTCTATTTTAACTTATTTTGTTTGACTGTAATGCTAACACCTACTGTGTATGCTTGTGTATACCACTGTGCATATGTTACATCTAATTAATATTCATGAGGCGGCTCATAAGGGTTATAATGTGTCCTGGACTTTTCTGATCTTACTCCCCTGCAAATAAATCTCTTTATATTGTATTTATAGAGGCAGCAAGAGGCAGCAAGCATGGCATTCTTCTATTCTCTGCATCTTCTCTCTGAGATTTACGTTGACTGTCTGGATGTACATATGTCATTAAGCGCTGGTGTCCTCAAGAGACTCCTGTGTGCTAAACCATCTGTTCTCTGTCATCCGCAGGGCCTTCACCCTTTCCCTCCATCTCACCATAATAAATGTCAAATGCTTGCGGCAAGCGCCGCTGAATAACAATGAGAAAACGCAAAGATTTATTATATGTATAGAATTGCGAAATTCAGCCATGAAATTTTGATGTGAAAGATAGATGATTTGTGAAGATGTATTTTTGGATCACACTTACTGGCTTTTTATGAGGTTCTGTGCCACCGCAGAGCGCCTCTTTAATAATAAATGACTGACTTTTTTTTATTCACAACCTCCTCAGCCTCATCCGTTTCTGTCCGTTTCTGGATCTTCAGTTTCACTTTTATCAATGCAGATAGCATTAACAGCAGTGGCATTAATCTTTCACGAGCTTTTACATCACACTCAAAAACTATTGAACATTTATTCACATCATGGAAAACTTTAGTCTGAATTATGCTGGGTGTGTTTTTTGCTGGTATGGAGTAAGGAAGATGAAAAATATGAGTGATTGTGCTTCACTATTGTACTTTAGTACTACTTCAAGGTGTTACATTACAGCTGTAAGCACTAAAGGGGTAAAATGTAAGTAAAGGAAATATTCAGTTTGTTTTGTGAAATATCATTAAAATTTTTATGATTCTGTACACTCTAAAAAATGCTGGGTTAAAAACAACCGAACTTGGGTTATTTGGCAACACAGCACTGGGAAAATATTGCACAGAGACATACTGGGTTATTTTGACCCAGCTGGTTGGGTTAAATGTTTTTACCAAGCATGCTTGATTATTTTAAGTCAACTATTGTTTAAAAATAATTATTATGCTGTTTTAAAATGGACTGGAACTTCAAAAAACACACACACACACAGAATAGAGGCAACAGCAATAATCAAAAGAAGAAGAAGAACATTTCTTATTAAGCAAGAACACATGAACAAAATACAAGACACATTGAATTTATTTGGGTGAATACAGCATCATTTACAATATCACATACATTTAAACTCGTTTAACAAGCATTTTAGACATAAAAATGTAACATTTTTACTCGTAGCTGAAAGATGCAATGACTGACTGATCATAAACAAACAGCCATAAAATCATTTTATTTTATGCAAGGCAAAAGGTGTTTCCATCCTGTGAAACAACTGCTGCTGACGCAGCTGACTGACATCTCGTCCTTATGTTGCGTTATGTAATAATACAATTTACAGCACAGTAAAGACTTCATAAATTAAATAAAATGTATACAAACCTTTATTTTGTTAAAAAAGTGCAAATCGGTGGTGCCGAGAACCGCTCTCTCCTGTAGAGGACTCAAAAAGCCTGCGCTCTGACTGACTGTAACTCAGCAGCTGGTCGTTTCGTCAGAGACAGGCTCAACCCAGTGGGTGGGTAGAAAAAAAAAAACCCAGTGTTAAAAATGACCCAGTTATAGAAAAATTACCCAGCACCTGGGTAAAAGATATTAAAATTAAAACCAAAGCCACTGAGGATGCAATGGATTAATGTCAGAGAAAATGAAGACTCTTATGTTCACTTTTACGTTCAACTACAAAACACCTGCATTGCTTACGAGACATTGTTGTCGCTACAGCTGCTCAAGTGTGGAGAAAATGGCAGATAGCGTACAACTGGCTGAGGGCGTAAATATGCTAATACATGACAGTCTGTCAGCGGCTGTGGGCGGGGCATGAGCGGTATGACATAATCAGTGGCTAAAGGAGAAGTCCACCTTCAAAACAATTCACAAATAATTTACTCACCCCCTTGTCATCCAAGATATTCATGTCTTTCTGTCTTCAGTCGTAAAGAAATTATGGTTTTTGAGGAAAACATTTCTTCATATAATGGACTTCAATTGTGCCCCCGATTTTGAACTTCAAAAAACTAGTTTAAATGCAGCTTCAAAGGGCTCTAAATGATCCCAGCCGAGGAAGAAGGGTCTTATCTAGCGAAACGATCGGTAATTAAAAAAAAAATACAAATTTGTATACTTTTTAAGCACAAAAGCTTGTGTAGCACAGCCTCTCGGATGCGCGTCCATGGGTCCTTCTTGAACGATTCGTTCATTTTGAATAAATCTTTAATGTGACTCGGGACGAACGAGTCGTCTCGGGGAGTGATTCGTTCAGTCGCGCATGCGCAACATCCTATTAGGTTCTGTACTGGAATTAGTTCACCTGTTTTGAGTTTTCAGGTTTTTCGAGTCGTTCATTCATTTTATGGGGCTGTCACGTGATGCTGATTTTGCTAAAATTAACGAAATGACTTGAAAAAAAGATTAGTTCATTTTGCTGAACGAGACTCAAAGATGCGAGTCAGTAAAATGATCCGAACTTACCATGACTACTACGAATCACATCTAAGTTCATCGTCAGTGTACTCCGGCTGAAAAAGGTAGAGTACGGCGAAAAACTCCATCTTATTTTCTCCTACAACTTCAGAATCGTCCAACATCATTGTACCCTTTTGTTTGTAAACAGCGTTTGCACTTTCTTAGTCTTTGCGCATTCGCTTTGTAAACACTCGGTCTGTAGTTCCGCATGACCTTTCAACATGGTTCAATAGTACGTAGTGTCGTGAACGCACATCCCAGAGCCTGTGCTACACAAGCTTTTGTGCTTAAAAAGTATACACATTTTTATTTTCCCGAAAAAAATGACAGATTGTTTCACTAGATAAGACCCTTCTTCCTTGGCTGGGATCGTTTAGAGCCCTTTGAAGCTGCATTTAAACTACTTTTTTGAATTTAAAAATCAGGGGCACAATTAAAGTCCATTATATGGAGAAAAATCCTAAAATGCTTTCCTCAGAAACCATAATTTCTTTACAACTGAAGACAGAAAGACATGAACATTTTGGATGACAAGGGGGTGAGTGAATTATTTGTGAATTGTTGTTCTGAAAGTGGACTTGTCCTTTAATAATTGAGACTGTTTAGGTTTTTCGGGGTTTAAAAAAAAAAAAGAAGTTAATGGATTTTTATCATTGTAGGGTGGTTGTGTCCACGCACTGCTAAGACAAGATTAATATGCAAACACCATGTAAAAGTGTTTCTTTAAAATGTAATTTATTCCTGTGATGTCAGTGTCACACGTTATTAGATGTTTTTTGTTTGTTTGTTTCCCTCTTGTCATGTGCTTTCGTCTCATTCATGTACATCTTTTTTTTTCGAGTTATTGTTGCTAGCTCATGTAATGTTCCTGTTCATTGTTCCTCCTTTGAGTGTTCCCAGGCTTTAATATATTAATAAGCAGATATGCCGCATTCAGCAGCCGTACTCCCTCTGATTCTC
>NC_066888.1:7417552-7567552 GCF_022985175.1 Labeo rohita | reverse complement strand
AAAATGAAAAGGAAATTTCAACTTTTTCTTGCAATTCTGACTAATATCTCATAATTTTTCTATTTTTTTCAAGTTTTCTTAAAATTCTGACTTTTTTTTTGTAAGATGTAAAGTCAAAACAGCAATTTTGCGATATGTAATTCAAGGAAAAAAAAGTCAGAACTGCTAGATATAACATAAAAGTAGATATTGTGAGAAAAATAAATTAGAATTCAGAGTTAATATCTCAACACTCTATGTTTATATATATCATAATTCTGAATTTTAAGAAAAAACAAGAAAAAAGGGTAAAAAGCTGCAATTACTTTTTTTTGTTTTTAATCCTGAGACAGAATGGCTTTCATACATAAAAGACTTATATCAAAATAAATAAATAAATAAATAAAATGTAAAAAAATTACTGCTCACAAACTTTTGAAAACAAAACCAAATAAAAAACAAAACAAAACAAAACACCCTCCAATAACAACAAATATAGAAAACAAACAAAAAACACAACAAAACCCAAAAATAAAACAACACAACAAAAACAAAACAATACACAACAACAACAACAAAAAACAAAAACACAACAAAACACTAAAAACAAAAGTAACAACAAAACAATATATATAAAAAATAACAAACAAAAAAACAACAACAACAAAACACAAAAATAAAACCAAACACAAAAAACAAAACACCAAACAACAACAAAACAGAACAAAACAAAGCAAAACAAAATACAAACAAACAAACCAAAACAAAACACTAAAAACAAAATACAAATCAAAACAAAATACAGCAAAACAAAATACGAACAAACAAGCCAAAACAAAACATTAAAAACAAAATACAAATCAAAACAAAATACAGCAAAACAAAATACGAACAAACAAGCCAAAACAAAACATTAAAAACAAAATACAAATCAAAACAAAGCACAGCAAAACATCCTCCACCAACAACAAAAATAAAAAACAAACAAAAACAAAAGGACAAAACACAACAAAACACAAAAATGAAAGAACAACACAAAAACAAAACAATACACAAATAACAAAACACAACAAAATACTAAAAACAAAACACGAAACTAAACAAAAACAAAATTAAACACAAAACAAAACACAAAAAACAAAACAACAACAAGACAAAACAAAAAACACAACACAACAAAATACAAATAGCACTAAGACCAAAAGCAAAACAAAACACAAAAAAACACTAAAAACAAAACAGCAAAAAGAAACACAAAAAACAAAACAACATAACACAAACTAAACAACAACACACACACACACACACACACACACACACACACACACAACAAGACAACCATCAAAAAACAGATCACAAAATAAAACAAAAAGTCATACAGGTTTGAAATAACAGACAGTAATGATAACGGAATTTTCAGATTTAAGGCTGGAATACACTACACGACAGTAAGTGTATGATGCCAGTATGATGCCCAGTGTTTTGAAAATCTGCACTTATGAAAATCTGCACATGATTGGCATCATGCACTTACCAACTTTGTAAATAGTGACAAAGGAAAAGTGGCCATCATAAACTACATGATTGAGGATCACACACGGCTAGTCTTTAAAGTGGTTCTGATCACAACAAACTAAAGCAGAAACATACACCTTGTTGCTAGGAGACGCATGAAAACAATATGTTCTAAAATTGGTCAAATATGTTTAATTTCCTCTGACTGTGTGGAATCAGAGTCTAGAGCTTAAACACCAGAGCCTGTGACCTTCAAACACTATGCAAGTTTCTATGAAATCTGTTAACTCTCATCTCCTGACTTTCGACAACTAGCATTAACTTCTCCAGAAGGTAAATCAGTGGAAAATCAGGTCAAAAATCACATAGTGTATTCCAGGATTTAGCTAAAAGCACATTAAAGGTCAAATATTCTGGCTGGTTGTGGATTCAAAGGATTTTAAAGATTCATTCGATGAAAACGCACAGCTGACTATCTTTCCTCCACTCTGACGTGTCCGTATTTCACAGGTGTGAGAGTGAGAAGCTGCTGCCAATTGAAACAATGCTGTGAACACATTCAAAATTGCACATGCTCACAGCACTTCCAGAGCTTTTAAATGAAGTTCAGTCACAATTCACCATCTGCGTGCCTGATCTCGTGGGCATGTAGACCTACTGCTGTCATCTGTTTGATCATGTTCTACTGACTCTGCACACCTGCTGCTGACAGTCCTCTTCAAATAGACTGTAATAACACAGCATAATTAGAATGTGTCTTACAATGAGCCATGCAGATCATGTCACATTTCAAAAGCTTCAGCAAAGCAGTTTGGTTGTCTCACATGCTGTGTTCATGTCTTGAGAAGCACATGTATACATATTGCATTACAGCAGAAATAACTTGTTTAAAAGAGACAAGAATTTGTGCATCTAAAGAACACATCATTTTTATGATTTCTTTAAAAAAAGGCATGCTCTTGCACAGCTTTTTATTTTATACGTTCACCGTATGGAAAAGAGCAGCAAGGATATGCTTCAAAATCTTCTACAGGTTTGAAACGACATGAGTTAGTAAATGATGATTGAACTTTTATTTCTGGATGCACTATTGCTTTAACCTTTCAGAGAGTGAATCTGAAGCTTATTTCAATATGCTGTCAAATTTTCCTCCAGCAGAGCCCTCACAGAAATCTAAATATGTTTTCCCAGATGTTCATTTGGCCCTCACTGGCCAAAAGCAAACATTATACACTTTGGGAATTCCACTGGTTCATCCAAAACTCTCAACATTTTTCATTAGATGATTTGTGAAGGCAGTAATGGGAGATGATGAAAGATGATGAAGAGAATGGAGTACAATCTGATATTTGATGACAGTCTAAATGTATTTAAGATCTGTAAAAGTTTACATTATGAAAACTTGGCAAAAGTTGACTATATGATACTTATTCAACTCAGTTTGTTGTAATATTTTTAAATGAAGTTATGGAGACAGATGAGTACTTGCTGTTGCTGTTGAGATTTTAAGTAATGTTTCAATCTTTCAATTAAGTTATTAAACAAAAGCGTTATGCTTTGGTTTTTACACAATTTAATTACTTTAATTGACATTTTTATTCTTTTAATTTGTCTTTAACTTGGCATTTCTACTACAATTTCTCTTCTGCTCACCAAGCCTGTATTTATTTGATGCAAAGTACAGCAAAAAATGTAAATGTAAAAATGTAATTTATTCCTGTGATCAAAGCTAAACTGTCAGCATCATTACTCCAGTCTTAAGTCTCACATGATCCTTCAGAAATCATTCTAATATGCTGATTTGCTGTTCAAGAAATATAAATTATGGAAATTAATACTTTTATTAGCAATGATGCATTAAATTTAACAAAAGTGCTAACTAAATGCTGTTCTTCTGAACTTTCTATTCATCAAAGAAACCTGAAAAAAGTCTACTCAGCTGTTTTCAACATACTAATAATATATATATATATATATATATATATATATATATTATATAAGTGTTTTGTAATCATGCTAAAATTAAGATTTGAAATCACAGGAATAAATTACATTTTAAAATATATACTAAAGGTAAATGAAAACAGTTATTTTAAATATTAAAATATTTCAAAATCTACTGTAATTTCGATTAAATAAATGCAGGTGAGCAGAAGAGACTTCTTTAAAAAAAATAAAAATCTTACTGTTCAAATACTTTTGACTGGTAGTGTATTTGTTACAGTATTCTACAAGTGCACAAATATTCGTATTCTTTTTTAAAAGTTTCAAAAGTTATTTATTTCTCACTTATGTGTGACTAAAGCAATAGTTCAATCAGAAATGAAAAAAAAAGCCAAAAATATACTTATCCTCAGGTGATCCAAGATGTAGATGAGGTTCATTAGAATACAGTTGAAAAAAAATTACCATTATGTCAGCTGCTCACCAATGGAGTCCAAACAGCTGATAAAAACTTCACAATAATCCACAATAAATCCACAAATGACTCCAGTCCAGCAATTAATGTCCTGTGAAGTGAAAAGTTGCAAGTTTATAAGAGACAAATCCATTAGGAAGATGTTTTAACTTACGCACATATCAAGGACAAGCGAAAACAATCTAAAACAGGTCTAAACCAATACGTTGGTGGATTTTGCTCTGAAAAGACAGCAGGAGATGGACTTTTTTACTGGAGGAAGAGTTATTATAGACTATGGACTTCAACACACATTTACACACTCTGTTTCAGATGTTGTAACATCTAAAATCACTAAATATTTGACCTAAAATATTGACCTTCGATCCATACTATCGATGCTACCTTGCTGTTTTGACATGGGGTGAGATTGCTGTGCATAATAATATGAGGTTGAACGGCAAGAATCTCACTTTCGCCTAAATCAGCTGAGTATACTGATATACACATCTTTCAACAAAACATTTGGCCAACTGTCATGTTTTTGTGGTTTGATTTTCTGCAATAATCCATTTTTCTTTTATTTATGTGCTGTGTCAAAGTCTAAATTTGTTGTTTTAGAGCTCAGCAGCCCATATCATGATTCCTTTTCATTATAAGATCATCAACATTTCTCCTTTTGTGTTCCACAAATGAAAAAAAAGTCATGTATAGGTTTGGAACAAGATGAAGGTTAGTAAATGATGACATTACTCCACAATCATCCTGATTTTCATGCTTCAGTACCCTCACATGAGTGTGGTTAACCTTGAGGCCTCAAGGCTAATGTTCTCAGTGACACTGAATGTAAATGCTTATTAAAAACAGCCATGAAAAGCCAACCTGCAGCCAAAGTCCCTGATCTCACGTCCAGGCTCGGTGTGGTGCAGTCAGATCCTGCACTCACTCAGTCACCTGTCAGAGGAAATTACCGGCCTGTCAGCTGTCCTTCTGGATGGCAGCTTGGATCTCATGCTGGGGGCGACCGTCCTTCCCTCACTGCCACTTCATGCAGTAATAATTTGGCCTCTAAACCAGCAGAACTGTGAGATCTCATGGACATACAGTTCACAGGCACTTATTTTTGTACATATTTCTGTTATTGCTGGTGTACTGTACACTGAATTGATATTTGTGAGTTATTTTTTAAATGAAAATGAACTTTTGTTAATCTCTGCCCCACTTAGTTACTGTTGCTATTTTGAATGAAATGAGGTGTGCTTAGTTATTATCATTATTATTAAAAAAAAATCAAATGTGCCTATTAAGCGTATGTGGTATAAAACTGAACAGATGATATTCTTGTCACAGAGTCAGTTCCATCATCAGCACCAGATCCCTCAGACTAAACACCTGCACCTGCAGTCACCACCTTCACATCCACATTATCTAGTTTTGTTGTTCCCTCGAAAGTGTCAGCTGCTCACCTTGCCATGGATACTTACCTTCCATCAGTTCGTCTATCTTCGGGTAATGTCTTCAAGTCCCGTCTGCTTACTGTTTACCTGCAAGAAAGAGAACTGTTAATACTTAGTTAGACATCAAGATATTTCTACATGAGCTACTCACCACAGTGCTTCTTGTGTCTCTCTTGAATCAGCCTAATAAAACAGTGCTGCATACTTCACCTATGTGTCATCTGATCTTGTAACAGAAGATCAGACCAAACATGCAACACAGCACGAAATGGTCCCTACTACCACCCGTCACCACTTTTACCACCACTTGCTTCTGCCAGTCCCATGGTCCAACCAGCGACATACTCTGTTAAGGCGCAGGAATGCAACTGGTAGCTGGCCCCAACTCTTCCCTACTGATTGTGCCAAGAATACCTACATCCTTGTTTTCCTCTCAGGGTGTGCACGTCAGTGGGCTACATGCATATGGGAGGCCAATGGTTCCATGATCACATCGATGACTGTCTTTACCAACCATATTAAAGAAGTGTTTGGACAAACAGCCAGCTCGCTCTCTGTCCACGATCTACTCTTCTCCACTGAGGAAAATCCTCTATGACTGATTATGCCTTACAGTTCTGCACTTTGGCAGCAGTCAGCAGAAGAAATAATAAGGCTCTAATAACAGCATTCTATCAAAGCCTCAGTCCCACCATACGGCAACATATGGCAATTTAAGATGAGGTCGTTGGACTAGAGAGTTTCATTCAACAATCTATTTGCATCTCCCAATGCCTGCACTTTGGATCAGCTTACCCACTATACTCTGACTGCTACACCATCTGTTGCCCCTCCAGCACCTGAGCCCATGCAAGTAGACTCCTTCCATCTGTTTCATGTGGAACGTCAACACCGAATCCTCAACCAGCTGTGTCCATACTGTGGTGCAGGATGTCATTTTCAACCAACCTGTCCAGTCTGACCCACATGCCTAGCAGTGAGTACTGTTCATCTACCTCCCTTAACTGCATCATTAACCAATACCAATATTATTTAGACTTCACAATGCTCCTCTGTTTTAGCGCAAGCCCTCAATTACTCAGGTTTCACAGGCAACTTCATCTCCCCTGAACTACAATAACTCCACAACAATAAGAGACCCTGTGCTCAAGTTTTAAATATTCACTCTATCCTGGGAAAGCCACTGGGTCGTGGGCACATTCGACACAGTAATCCTCTGCATAGGATACCTCTATCAAGAAGAGATTACATTTATGGTGTTGGAGGGTTCTACCGCTGATATCATCCTGAGTCGCCCATGGCTACAACAACATTCACTTTTGGTCTGCTGGAGGAGTGGAGAAATTAAACACTGAGGAGAATCCTGCTTTGAGTATTGCCTAGGCCATCAGGTCAGCCATTACTGAATCTCATCTATCAGAGCCACTCTGTAACTCTACCACCATTGAAAGTCCTGAAATGATGAAGCAACAAGAAATTCCCCTGGAGTACCAGGCATTCAGGGATGTATTCAGCAAACAGCTGACCACAAAATTACCACCACATCGGCCATGGGATTGTGCAATTGACCTGTTGCCTGGTGCAACCTTACCCAAGGGAAAGATCCACCCCCTGTCTATCCCAGAACAGAAGGCCATGAACAGGCACTTAAACAAGAATTAATCAATCCATTAACTTCCCCTGCTGCTTCTGATTCAAGTGTTGTTTTTTTTTTTTTTTTTTTTTTTGGAAAAAAGGACGGAAGCTTGCAGCTGTGCATTAATTATCATGCCCTCTTGATCCAACTCCTCCCACCTTACATATCTCTAATCCTAACCGTCTCCACACCATGATCCCTAAACCTACCCAGCTCTACCCCTAAACCTACCCATCTCCACCCCCCTGGATCTTGTGTACTGCAGTGAGGGGCTACTGCTCAATTCCGAGTCAATCAAATTCTGATATCACCTTCCACTATTCCCTGCCACCCTGGAACAACTTTGTGGTGCCTGCAAGTGGGAACTGTGAAGCGCATACAACCTCTTTCGGATATGTGAGGGTTACAAATGGAAGACCGACTTCATAACACCATCGCTACGAATATCAGGTTATGCTGTATGGGCTGGCAAACTTACCCTGCGAATTCCAAGGGTTCATGAATGAGGTGTTCTGAGAGTTCCTCCATCACTTTTTCATAGTTTACATAGACAACATCCTGATATACTCCCTTTTGTCGTGGAGGTTGATGCATTTACCACTGGGATAGAACCTCTGGATCTGCCCTTGATGGCCTTCCCCTTAAAGGAAATTTTTGAGGTGACTGAAAGGAAGAGATTAGTTCTGTGGTCAAAACCAGTTAGTCCTAGCTAAGGTAGCTAAGTTAAGGTAGCTAAAACCATTTCTTTCTTTTAAGTAGGTTGAAAAAATGATTTATGCATATATTTCAAAATAGACCGACTGTAACTCCCTTTATATGGGCATTAATCAGTCATCTCTGGCCCACCTTCAGATGGAACAGAACGCTGCTGCCAGGCTTCTTACAGGTGTTTGAAAACAAGAGCACATTACTCAAGTTTTAAATTCTCTGCACTAGCTTCCAGTCCATTACAAAATAGATTTTAAAGTGTTGTTACTGGTTTTTAAATCAGTGGATTAGCACCTGAAAGCCTTTCTCCATTCACAATCCAGTAAGGTCTCTGAAGTCATCCAACCAGAGACCACTAAATGTTCCTTGGGCTAGGTTGAAATTTGAGCTGATTGTGCTTGTGCCATTGCTGCACCAAAACTCTGGAGCAGTTTACCTGTTTTCATTAGAAGCGCTACCACGCTAAATGCGTTTAAGAACAGTTTAAAACACTTTCTTTGACTTTTAGCTAATTTGTGTAGTTGATTTTCTGTGTGTATGATTTGTTATGTAGTATTTGTTTTTATTGACTGCTTTTGACACATTGTTCAGCACCTTGGTCAACAGTTGTTTTTAATAATGCTATATAAATAAAGTTGACATTGACATTGAAACCCATGTTCCTGTAACTCCCTGCCAGAGCATAATTATGACATGGGACCTCCTGGCAATCAAACTAGCACTGGAAGATTCCAGACATTGGCTGAAGGCAGCCAAACACCCCCTTGAAGTAATCACTGAATCAATCCTGAACCCAGTACATCTGCTCCGGAACCCATTCTCCCTTCAGCCATTATAGTCAGTCCCATCCAGTGGTCCCTTGACGATTAGATTGCCCAGGCCACCAGTTTGGAGCCTGCTCTGCTGAGAGGTTCTGAGAGACATGTGTATGTATAATCAGCCCTTTGTCTGACCGTCACAGACTCAGTCCACACTTCTCCATGCTCTAGATACCCAGGCAGCCAGCTGACCCTCTCCTCCTCACTAACTGCTACTGGTGGTTCAGTATGGCCTGAAATGTCTTCCAGTATGTTTGTGGATGCTCAGTCTGTGCCATCTGCAAGGTTCTGCGTCATCTACCTGAGGAAATCTGGCCCTACCTGTCCCATGCCCTCCATGGTCCCACACTGGAATTGACTTCCTCGCTGATTTACCAGCCTCGAATTCCCATACCTGCATCCTACTGATAGTCAATTGATTTTCCAAAGCCTGGAAATTAATTCCCCTGGAAAGTATATCTACCACTCTTAAAATGGCTGACATCCTATTCCAACACATTTTCCTGCATTTTGGGATCCCAAAGGATATTGTTTCTGACTGTGGACCTCAGTTGATATTTACAGTGTATATATAGGAGATCACTTCTCTCAGTGGGTTAGCTATGTATAGCTATGTAGTTGTTTTTTTTGTTTTTTTTAATCTCTATTGTTGTATGTTTATATCTATGTTTAAAGGAGAAGTCCACTTCCAGAACAACAATTCACAAATAATTTACTCACCCCCTTGTCATCCAAGATGTTCATGTCTTTCTGTCTTCAGTCGTAAAGAAATTATGTTTTTTGAGGAAAACATTTCAGGATTTTTCTTCATATAATGGACTTCAATTGTGCCCCCGATTTTGAACTTCCAAAAAGTAGTTTAAATGAAGCCTCAAAGGGCTCTAAATGATCCCAGCCGAGGAAGAAGGGTCTTATCTAGTGAAAGGCTGGTTTTAGCTGTTTTTTTTTTCAACTGCAGTTTTGGAGAATGTGATGTTTCCCCATTCAAAGAGATAAGAGCTGCACTTGCATGCTTGAGATGCGTCACAAAGATGTCCACCGAATGAAATGACTTGTCTTAAAGGGACTTTGACCTGCCCCTGTAATCACCAATCAAAAAACACTATATAAGCATTTATTTCTCACATTCCCACTGCACACTATACAAATTTGGGAATGAGGGCTGATGAACTGTTCCATCTGTGTTACGAACTTATTCAAAGATTTAGAAAAAAAAAAAAACATATTGTGTGCATCCAGTAAGTGACCTTATGAGTGCACACTGTACCAAAATAATAATAAAAATAATAATTCCTGTAAAATTGTTCAAACTATTCAAATACATTGGTCTACCATAGACATAGAAAAGAACAAAAACATGTCTGAAATATGACAGACACGTTCCTCGTGTAAGTTTGGTCAGTAACAATTTTAAGGTTCAATTTGTACTGCCAAGTTAAAGGACATTTTTGACCTCAGGTTTCATCAGTTCATTAAAAACATGGAAATCACTTTCTTTTGTAACAAGGCACTGAGAATGAAGGTTAAATCAAGTCAAGTAATAAACCCAAAAAACAATGGCAGAGTGAAAAACACAAGTTCCTGGCAAATAGATCAAATGCCATGAGCAGCGTGAGATTTATTAAGCTTCTTTTTATAACTCAGCAAATATTCAGAAGGTGTCAGATATGACACAAACCGCTAATGAGTTTATCCCAGGAGTACACACATAGCGACAGACTCACATTTGCAGCTTCCTGTTCACTGTCAACCATGTCTGTTGCCAGTGGCCTTTTCTCGAAATTTAGGCTGAAAAAAGAAACAGCATACCCATTAATGGGAATGGATCCGTAGCCTCTACTGATATTCTGAATTAATATACGTTACGTACAGTAAGTGGTACAGGTCAGGCCAGTGGCAGGAATGCATTACCAGTGATTACTCGTTTAACCCAGAGATCAACCATTAACCTGTGTTTGATACTCCTCAGAGATTTGCTTTTAAGAATTACTTGAGTATGTGTGTGTTTCTGCTTATGTTTTATTCTATGATTTTGTGATGAGATACAGCTGCTCAAGTGCATTACTCTCCTACCCTCATCCAGTGCCTGTGCTCTTCACTGATGAAAAGGCCATGCTGACCTACTCAGCCTTGGCAAAGTGGATGTATGTGCATTTTCTTCTGTCAATATTGATTCAGTCAACCTATCTCTCTTCTTTCCATTTACATTATGGCAGACTTTATGGCTGCAGATGGACAACAAAGACTCAAGAGCTGTGGTTGGATATTAGGTTGGAAAATGATGTCACACAGAATCTATGTGCGAAAGAAAAAATAAGAATGTTATGTTTGGGGTATTTTAATTTTACGCATTCATTTAAAAATGACACATTCATTTAATTTGCCACTGACCTTTCTACTACAGTCTTACAAATCCCTGCATTTCCATTGTGAACCACAGTCGTTTACACAGAGAGGTTATAAATTTTTTTGGGTGGATTTTGCTGTTATCTGTATCATTTTCAATCAACATGGCAGACCAGGTAAACGGTTTTCTTGTGGTGATTAGAATGTTATTTAAAGGTTACAAAAACGTTTCCCACAATGTTCTATTAACTTTACCAAAATACCAAAATAAAACATTATTTAAACATTACAAAAACATTTCTAACAAGATTCTACTAAATTTATTCTCACTCAAACTATGAATGTTTGAATGTTTATTTGTAATATTCCTAAAACATTAAAATGTTTCTTTAATGTTTCTTGCAATAAATGCTAAGCTCAAAAAAAAAAAAAAACTTGTGAGAATGTTCACTGTTAGGTGTTTGTCCATTTAGTTTTTACAAAGAGAAGTAGGGGGTAGTGGGGTAAGATGAGCCACTTTTTACTCATGTGGTCCCTCAAGATAAGGAAAAATGAGGCAGAAGTACAATGAAAGTATCTGAAGTAATTTCAGGATGTTTCCTTTCATTTTAAATAATCGGAATTTATTTATGACAAAAGGTTCAAAAAAATATGGTTTCTTATAGAAAAGTGTTCCTGTAGCTCAATTTGCCCCAGGTTAGGGGTAAGTTGACCCATCTGGGTGATAACAGACCATCAGACTAAATCTGATTCAAAACTATGTGAAATTTTAAAGATAATTTACCTAAAAACTAACTCAGATTTCATTTTACAAAGAGTTATTTTTTATTCTTAAAGCTAACTTAAAATAAAACCAATCAAATGACGTTTAATGTTCAGTCTTTAATTGTGTGCATTTCTGAAACAGTATGTTGAAAAGTTTTAACCTTCCCAAAACAAAAACTGAATTACAACGAAGGAATAAATATCACTAAAACTAATAAACATTTTAGTAAAAAGATTCTTGGCATGGTAGCTTTTCTGCAATGTTGAACAGTCCATTAGGGACTACAGGTGTAAATATATATCCAATTATTATGTGATGAAAAGCATCTTCTGGTTCTCAGAGAAGGATGTGGTGCATTTGTACACTGTCCCTATCAAATAAACTACAGATAATATGTGTATATATAAGATAAACTAAACCAGTTGCATAATATCACATTAAAATACCAGTTTATACTTAAGGGATTTAACTTAACTTCAGTGCCTTATGGTGGGGTAGGTTAAAGTGCTGACTCAACTTACCCCACAGCATTTGGCTCACTTTGCCATTTTGGAAAAAAAAACTAGCCATCTTACCAATTTAGGCTAACATTTAGCAAAATGATTTGCATGATTTTATATGTTGCTAAATCATATATGCATCATAAATATTTTTAGACCTGGATACATTTGCTTTGATGTAACAGTCATTACATCTGTTATTTTAAAATTTTACTTTGACAAGCTGAAAGCAGTATGTAAAGTTATAGGTGCCTTCCACTGCTCCCATGTGTTTCTCCTTTTCACAATCTGGCAGAAACTATGCGTGATTCCAAAATACACGGTCACATGACAGCAAAAGTATAAAGTGGCTAAAATACAGGGGGTGGGTCAATTTACCCAGCGGCTCAACTTACCCCACTCTCCCCTATAGTATGATGAAATAAGAAAGGAGGGTCAAGTATCAAACACCAATGCATTTTTTTTTTTTTTTTTTTTGGTGGCCAATCAGATATAATACCAGGTTAAAACAGGGACAACATGTAGTCTATAAACTTATCTATAAATTTAAATTTATTAGGCAATGTGCTGAAACAAGCTAGAACATGGCAAACTCACTAAATTCAAATGCACTAGATTTACTGGGTATGAACTGGGCGTAAATTGGAAGTGTCCAGTAGCAATCCTCTAAAGTTTGTCTGTGAATGAGGCACAGAGATGGGTTAAGATGAGTTTGGGTCTCCCACCAGTGATGAGACGGGAATTGAGGATTATTGGAGGATAATGTGGAGAGATTGAGCAGCTGAAGAAGTGAGACTCTGCCTGTGGTTGCTTTACTTCATTAGCTTCCATAGACACGCAAACCCGCGCTGGGATCCTTCAGAGAGGAAACTCGCACACCGGCTTCCCAGTGTGGCTCATTACAGGAGACCAAGATCACTGCCTGTCACTACACTGGGTCATTCTCTGGAAATGCTGTCATGCATGTCGCGTGTGTCCCCATGACTTCATTATAATTGATACCAAACTTCGTGACTAATAATAAAAGTTTCATTTTCCTTTTAAGCAGGATTTTTCAACAGACTTTTTCAGCTAATTTGCATGCCCCTATTCTTCATCAAATTTTTCATCACTGAAATTAAAATAAGCATTCACTGTCTATGCAATTACATAATGATTGAGTGTGATATTGGTTTTACACAACAGTTCAATAAAAAAGAAACTGATATTATAACTTGCATTTTAGGACTACTTTTTAAGTTTCTGCTGACTCTATTCATGCAATTCACCTTTATTCCTCGAGGTGGCACTGTTTAATAGACCATAATGACATGATGTTTTACTCGTAATTACCATAGGCATAAAACAAAAGAGTATCATCAGCAAAAATGTAATTGGTTTGAATGGCTACACTGCAGAGCAATTACTGTATGTCATAAAATATAAATGTCACTGTCATTTGATGGTGGATGTGGTGCATAAGCTGCCAGCGATCAAACTATTGCTTTTGAAATCACTGAAAATGGTAATTTTGAGCATATGTTTGAGATTGCGAATATGAGCCAGATGCTGAATGAACTGTGGAAGTGTGCTCTGACGATGATGGCGATTGTACATATATAGGTCCGGGTCGCTAAAGACCCGAATATGTAATAGTGATTGGCGAAACAATCATGCATTTAAGAGTTAACATCATGCTGAAACATGTTAGAAACATGCTTTCACAAATGCTAATAACATCTGAAAATATGCTAAAACACCTTAACAATGTGCCAAAACATGGCATCAATATGCTAGCAATATTCGAAAAACATGTTAGCAAAGTGCTAAAACAAGCTAGAAGCATTTAGAAAATCAAAACTGCATAGCAACACTTTAGTAGCCATCCATCAATTCAAAGCAGCTTTACAGAAAATCACGATTTTAATGTTTACAATTTATACATTTATGCCATATAGTAGCAGATTAAAATGCTCTCTATAACTAATTTTTACCTTCAAACATGTATTGTCTATTCACTTCTCACAATTTCTCATATTGTTTCTCCTTCACTCGTTCTTTCAGCAGTCCTTAGGTTGCCAGATATTAATTCCAAGGATCAATATACATTAGTAAAAGGATCTAGTTTCATTTTTCTTTGTCTTCAGATTAACTTTTTGGCAGCCATGGTACATTATAAAACGAGGCCAAAAACGCATCCCACGGCTTTAGAATTTTTCCCACAACTGTGTGGGAAAACCGTGACCTTGGCAACACTAAATACTACTCTAATATATTGTTTAAAAAAGTATGCTATTTTGAATTTAGCCAGTGTTTGTGAACAAACCAGTTTAGGAAATGATTCAAAGACTCATTTATAAAAACAGCAACTTGTTTAGCTCTTTAATGAACCAGTGCATTTGAGCAAACCAGTTGACTGAATAATTCAATGACACACTCATAATGACCACCCCTTGTTGGCTAATTGCTGTATCCTGCAGAAATGTATTAGTAGCCTAATGAATTCCTTTTATTTTTATTTGAGGCAGTTTTAAGCAAACTTTCTTTTGATGAGTTTTAGTGTGTTATAATTAGCGCTGTACATGTAGGTTGCTTCTGTTTTGCTGAGGTGTCTCACTGTGGCTCCTGGGAACCTGCAGTTTTTCTTCAAGTAAACCTATGCTGCTCCACAAAGCAGATTTTCTATTTTCCACTTCACTGAACTGGTGACTGGGCACAAATAATCTAAAGACCATCATTTAGTCAGGAAGACATTTGCCCACTATATATGTTTGTGTCCCCACACAACAGGTGTGTTTATAGGGGTTCTTTCATTTTATTTTTAGGTTCAGTCTTTCACATTCAGTAGGATTTAGAATTTTCCTTGCTGCACATGTTTGTTTTATGTATTTCTTCTCCTGTAAGTCCATTGATGTAAGGCCCTGTAAGGCGCCTCCAGGCTTGAATTTAAAGCCCCGTGATACAGTGGAGGATACTGTTGTTTTTTAGTCAGTCTTTCTCTCCTACAGAATTTTCAGTGGTGGAGATTGTTTGCTCAAATGCAAATCCAGCCAAATAAAAATCCCCAACTGCTTTGTTCTATATATTTATTTAATGCACATGTTCTCCAGTGTACAACATCAGGTCTTTCTCTCTTTAATACAAAATGAAAACAATGTGGAAACAAGAACTATTTGGGCTGCTTTTCAATTTTATTAGAAAAATACGCCTATTTATGTGTGCCAGCATTTAGATCATTTATTGTACACTAAGTACCACAGTACTATAATCTAAAAACTTATGACATATATTGAAAGAAATCTCTACAGTATGTTTTTGTTTTGATTCTCTTGATGTAGCTACATCCTTTTGTTTCCTGGAAATTTAAGGCAGTCCCATCCAGTCAAATGCACGCAGGATCCTGACATGAAATTCTGCTCAGCGCCACAACAGGGAGGTTCATTTGACAGTTAGGATGCTGGATCTTGGTTGCACATGAATTCAGAACAGTGCAATACACAAAACAACCAAGTTTCTTTGATGGGTGCACTGCACCTGAGGTGGGTCACATGAAGCACATGCTTCTATTAGGGAGTTTTTCTCCAGTACATCTGAAATTGAACACTTGTTTTCATACTTAATTACATTTCCAAAGCAAAAATCATACTTTTTACTACTTACTATACCTTTAAAGTACAGAGTGCATGTAGTAACTAGTGATGGGCCTGACTCCGAATATTGTGGTCGAATAAGAAATGCTGTGTACTACGGCACCTCTAAGCGGAATAAATATAGATGGAAGGATAAAATATATTTCCGTGCTTTCTCTTGCAATTGTATTGTTGGGTGACTACTGTATAGAAATTGCAGACATCAGGGAGCTGCTATTAATATGCGGTGCATTGAAATCCCTTTTGAATGCACGTTCGCTTTTTACTTTCACTTTCAGGATTTCACGATCTGCAAGATTTGATATTTGTCATTGGTGCTCAGGATCTGCAAATCATTTGCCATCAGCCTATCAGTCATCTGTTCTTACTCTGTTTATGCAGTAAGTTAAATTTTATGTACTGTATGTAACATGTAATGTCCCTTTAGTGGCTCCATAGAATGCGATATTTGTTTTCCATGCAATTCCGATACGAATTCCAAGCAGTAACATTCAGAAGTTTGAGGTCAGGAAAAAAAGTTCCATTTATTTGATCAAAAATACAGTAAAAGCAATAATATTGAAAATTAGTATAACAAACAACTGTTTCTATTTAATACATTTTAAAATGTAATTTATTCCCGTGAGGCAAAGCTGAATTTTCAGTATCATTACTCCAGTCTTTAATGTCACCTGATCCTTCAGAAATCATTGTAAAATGCTGATTTGTTGCTCAATAAACATTTGATCATATGATCAACGTTGAACACAGTTTAATGTTTTTACAATAATGTAGAAGTAGCAATTTGCCGTCAGGTTTGATCAATTTAATACACACATGCTGAATAAAAGTATTATTTAAAAAATAAATAAATAAATGAAGAGTTCAGATGCAAAACCAGCTAAATCCATCTGACGTTTTTCTTTAAAATGAGTGTTTCTACTCTGGCTACTTTGTATAGGTTTCTAAGTACTGGTACGTCTGATTGGGCTGAGGCTGGAATTTAGTGAGTTTGAAGTAAAAGTATTTGATGGATGCATAATATGTGTCAGGAGTATTCACTCAGTATCATTATCTAATTTTTGACCGAGATGGCTTTTAGCTGGTTTTGCATCTGAACTCTTCAAATACTGACCCTATTTTGAATGGTAAGAATGAAATCATATTAAATCAGAAAGCTGCAGGAGATGCGTTTTCATTAAAATTTTTGGACCTCACTACATTTCCTAAAAATGAAGGATGCTCAGCATGAGATGTCATAAATTCAATGCAAATTACTTGTCATGTCAATAATTTCCACTCCAGTATTCTCAACATATGCTCCTGTTTTCACTTCCTTTTAAAATAATGAGGACAAAATTCATGAAGCCATAATTTACAAAAGGCTGTCACTTAAAATGCATAAGAACTAACAGCATGGAAAGGTGCAGATGGCTTTTATGTCCATTGCTTTAATTGTTACGAGCATGATTCTGCTCTTAAATTTTATGATGTCATTTAAACCAAATTGTAAGCAGAAGCATGACATCAGCAGTGTTATGAAATAGAGGTCCCATATGCCAAAGCACAGTCAACAAATCAATGGTAAAAGCATTGTATAAAAGTAATGAAAAATGCATTGCAAAAAACTATTCTCAGTACACAAAACTATTTTCACTTTCTTTTGTTACTTCATAAAGACTTGCTGTTCTTAAACAAATGCTTTTGAGTCACCCACCAGTGATCATCTGAGGCCAAACTAGTCCAAAGAGATCGATAACTTGAGACTTAGAGAAGCTTAAAACATCCGCAGGCAATGACGCAACACAAGTTGCATTGTTTTTTCTCTCAGAAACCAAAAGCGCTTTGATACAACGCTCTGGAATCAATACACAAGCCACGTTTATCTGGCTGCTGTATAGTCATGTAGAAAGAACTTGGACTGTTCTCAGACAACCTTGAAGAGCCATTTCTGGATGAAGAGATTGATCCAAACCCCGAACTATGAAGCTGTGACTTAAAAACAAGGATTTAATCATCTCAATTTGTATCCTCTTGATGAATGAGTTATTATTTTAATACAAAGCTTTATTTTAAGGTTACAAGCAGTTTTACTGAGGATTTAATAATCAGCAGAAGATTAAGGTCATATTAAATGTCTCATTTCATCTATCACGCAAGCATTGAAATCATAGGGGAAAATATATGAAGTCTCCACAGTATCTGATGTTATTGTTTTCCATTAATAACTTTGACTTCAAGGTCAGACGTTAAGTCATTTTAATTTAACCATGGATTTACAGACAGATACGGTTTCCATTTCTTCGTTTAAAACAAATAATATCATGAACTAAACTAAATGTTTATTGGAAGGATCTGTCACTGGCCCTTAATAAATTCCTAGAGAATTGCTGATAAACAAACTTCAGCTAGACATGGCAATGAATATAAAATAAAAGCTGTAGAGGCGAGTAAAGAAAAGAAGAAGAAGAGAAAGAAAGTGTGTAAAATCAAGTATAACCAGTCAAATCATCTACAGAAAAACTGTGTAGTGTTAATCTTTTAAAATCCATGAAGTTAGTCTTGAAAAACTGTGCCGGTGATACAGTCTTGTATAATTGTCAAAGCTGAGCTGACTGCACTGTGACTGTACATAATGGATAATAAATATTTCTCCATGATTCTGTTTGTGGATGATATGGGTAATTATCTCCAGCAAAAGCTGACAGACATATTGATATTCACATCAATATATAATTTTAGGTAATTATACAGAAAGATAATAAACAGTATTGCCTTTTCATGCAGAAAATTAATAGCCTACAGATTTATATTCCAGTAAACATCAGTTTACTGCAGACGCAAATAAAACCATGAGTCATCCAGCCAGGAACTCTGACTGTAGGGAGACGCGGGAACATTTCTTCTGTCTCCCTTAAATAATTTATTTCAACAGCAGGGCATCTCAGCTGTTGTACTTGTCTGCTAAAATGGAATTACAATGTGGTTTTGCCTTCATGCACAGTCTCTCACTATCAGTTTGCAGCCAAATTAAATGACAGTTACAAAAATCAATCTGCATTGTTTTTCATTTTAACGAATGCACATGTAATTAAATCCCCACGAATAATTTCCGCAAAGAGAAAAATGAGTCTTTGGTTTTAGCTATTTCTTTCAGTACTCAATTTGATATTAGACGTATTTAAAGGTGAAGTATGTAATGTCTATACCAACAAACATATCTGCAAACAAATTTCAGTCCTCCTATTGTTAGGGGAAATAAATAGTGCCCTAAACTCATGGTTTAAGCCTTTAACTGTCACCGTCCCCTCTGTGGGACGCCTAAGTTTACTTCATCATATTACAAATAGATCCTAATCTAATCATGACAAACTATACATCGTCGGTCTAAGACTCCTAAATAGATATTTTACCATATTTCTGTGTTACAAATTATTTAGGAAAAGCAATAGATTAATATACGTCAAGAGTGTAAGATGAGTTCTGACCTTTGTCACAAAAGACTTTTTTCGTTGCCTTTTTCCCTATCATACGGTAGCCGAGAGAGCTCAACGTGCTACAACGTAGGAAAACACATGTAAATAGAAAAAACGACAACAAATTAAGAAAACATCTTCATCAGTTTGGCAACACGGGTGCTGCAAATCCTCGCAACGCAAACACAAATACGGAAACGTGCTGCAAATTCTCACAACACAACCAAACACAGAAACGTGCTGCAAACACACAAACGTGCTGCAAATAGCATGGACCACAATGGAAATATTTCAGGGGGACCTCAAAAAGTGACGAACTCAGCTGGGACCTGATTATTTGTTCAGTGGCTTTTGGTCAGAGTGGAGGTGTTGTCGGTGAACTAAAAGGTCAGTTTTTTGTTTATTTTAACATCCTGACCATACGGTTCATTGGTCCTTTGGATATTATTAGCCTAATCTTACGAATTACACTGAACAAATAATCAGGTCCCAGCTGGGTTCATCACCTTTTGAGGTCCCCCTGAAACATTTCCGTTGTGGTCCGTGCTATTTGCAGTGCGTTTGTGTGTTTGCAGCGGGTTTCTGTGTTTGGCTGTGTTGTGAGAATTTGCAGTGTGTTTCCGCATTTGTGTTTGCGTTGCAAGGATTTGCAGCACCTGTGTTGTCAAACTGATGAAGATGTTTTCTTAATTTGTTGTCGTTTTTTTCTGTTTGCATGTGTTTTCTTAAGTGCATTTTTATGTCTGTGTTCAAAAATGGGAGTGACAGTTAAAGGGTTAAACAAAACAAAACAAAACAAAACAAAACAAAACTAAAAAAACAGAACAGAACAAAATAAAACAAACAATAATGAACAAAGAAGAGAGTCAAAACTACAACACAAAAACATGAATGAAGAACAACAAAACAAAAAACAAACAAACAAAACCGAAAAAAGATCAAAACAAAGCAAACAATAATGAAGAACAAAGAAGAGAGAGTCAAAAGAAAACAAACAAAAAAGGCAAAACAAAAACAAAACAAAGAACAGTCAATGTTTTAAGTCAAAACAAACAAACAAACATACAAACAAAAAAGGCAAACCAAAACACAAAAACATAAATGAAGAACAACAAAACACAACAAAAACCCCAAAGAATGGAGAACAAAGAATAAACAAAACAATTATTAAGGAAGAACAAACAACAACACAAAAACGCAAAACACACAAAAACAAGAACAAAATAAACATGAAACAAAATTTGTGTCCTTAGTCAAGCTGAAACAAAATGTGTGTTCTTAAAAGTGTAGTGTGTAATATCTGTGCCACTAAACAAGTTTAATTATTTTTTTTTTGGTTATTAAAAATCAAATAAGCAAGACCAACCCAGGAGACAAAAAGTAATGCAAAAGTAACTAAATTAGCGCAATTAGTTAATTTTTTTAAATAATGCAATACCATAATGCATTACTTTTTAAAAGTAACTTTCCCCAACACTGTTTTTGGGAAACAAATCAGACCCTAAATTAATGGCTGAATCAAAACAAAACAACAAACACAGATAAAGGCTCTGAAATCAAGTGCGTGATGTGTGAGAACATTAGTAAACATTAACTAGAATTATGCAGTAATTCTAAAACAACAACAACAAACAACAACAACAGTTATGTGTTTAGAGAGAGAAATTTTACTGGGAATTTTATTCTTGTTTTGACAGTGGGTATTAGGTGTGAGTGTTTTTAATAATTAACTTCCTACTGTTTGGGCAATATTTTGATATCTGAAAAACACTAATTAAAGAAATCTGCCAGTTTGAGTTTTCAAGCCGTCAGTCTGCCCTGGCAGTCTGAATTTACAGCTCAGCCAGGGCCAGTAGTGCCAGAGCCATGTCTGGGGAAAAGCAGGCATGAAACGACAACGCAAACGCTAATAAATCGCACGTCCCTCTTCAGCACGAGAGAGACCAATCACACACTTTCCATTTCACACCAAAGACAATAGAGGATCCTTCACCAAACCTGAAGTCCACAGTGAATCATTTCATAGCCCTTTTGTGACGTACTTTATAGTTACAAACTCAAACATGACTGTGCTGCTCCACTTACAGTCTCTTAGCTGCTTTATTCTTGAATTCTTGAACCCAAATGTTAGAAACCATACTTGTACTGGTTGCGCTGGATCATTGTGAATGGAACCAGAATAATTATTTACTATTTCAGGTTTCAAAAAGTGTTGTATGTTCAGTATTTGCAGAACTTTAAAGTTATTAGGCTCAACATGCTACTAAATGCGTTGTCTGTCGTTTGGGGCTTAATTTGAAAGCTGAACTTGACACAACTTCTTAAAACAACACAGGCTCATTGGACATGCATCTATCTATATTTTTGCAAAAAAAAAAAAAAAAAGTACCTATACATGCAATTCACAGAAATTAACACCAGATGCATGTGGTTTCTTGCACAATACTTTGCTATGACATCAAAATACCTTTAATTATATCACATGATTTGTAAACTAATACATCTTGACATTTGCATCACATAACCAGCGCCATATATATGGTTTTTTAATATGGTAAACTTGCTCAGTAGTGCACCCGGTACAGCATTGCAATTGTAATGCGCAGAGCTCTAATACAATTCCTGTGAAACACAAATGCACAATACAACACAAGTTACAATAAAAGAGCTCAAAGACTTGTAGAAGCAAGATAAAATGGCATGGTTGCTTCAGCAAATGTATTTTTATCTCACATTTGCATTTACTATCGGTTAGGTTTAGCTTGCTTGGCCACTTTACAGTGCTATACGAGGAAAAAACATAACTATGCACAACATTACAGCCATACCTATGCAGAATAGAACAGAACAGAATAGAATACCTTTTATTGTCATTGCATGTATCATACAATGAAATTGCATCTCTCTCATAAAAAAATGTAACTAGATTCATCTTCAATTTACACTCATACAGAAAAAAACACACATACAATAAATAAAAATACAAAAAAAACATATAAAATGACTTGTGCATTTCATTGCAATAATGTGACACAGTCCATCCTTCCATAATTGTAAGAATACCTTTGAAGAAATAAAAACAGGGAAGAAAGAGTTCAGTTCGCATATGGCTGTTGGGTAAAAACTGTTTCTAATTCTGGAGGTTCGAGTCTTTAAGACTCTGTAGCATCTCCTAGATGGAAGTAATGCAAACAGATTATGAAAAGGGTGGGTGTTGTCCTTGATAATAGCACAGGCTCTGCTATGGCAGCGAAGCCTGTATATGTCCTCAAGGAAGGGCAATGGGAGTCCAGTAATCTTTTGTGAGATTTTGATAACCCTTTGCAGTGCAGCTCTCACGGCCACGGAACAATTTCCATACCAGACTGTAGTACAGTATGTTAGAATACTTTCTACCGTACAATGGTAGAACGACTTCAGCAGTCTGGCAGAGAGATGGACCTTTTCACAAAGATTGTAAAAAGTAAAGTCTCTGTTGGGCCTTTTTGACCAGAGTTGTAGCGTTAGCCATCCACTTAAGGTCCTCACTAACATGGATGCCCAAGAACTTAAAACTCCACCTCCTCTCCCATGATTTCCAGTGGCTGAAGCTCCTCTTGATGTCATCTGAAGTCTATAACTAGCTCCTTTGTCTTCTTGATGTTAAGAGACAAATTGTTGTCTATGCACCACTCAACCAGTCTAGACACCTCATATAACAGTCATAACATATTACTATGTCAAATTACTTTTACCAAATATGTTTTTTAAATCATTGATTTATGTGGTTACAGGCTGCATGATTAATATGTAATATCTTTTTCCATATGTGCTTAAATGCCTTAAAGTGCTTGAACCGCGGTAATCGCTGCTTGCAGCTACATATAAATATATATATATATATTTTTTTTCTGACAAGCCTGAAAAACATGGCACTCATAGTGTGAAAATAAAGCAAGATGCAACATAACAATCAGAGACATCTGTCATGTGTGCTTCATCTGGGGGATTTTTTTATTAAATACTGATGTATGTGATTAATTTGATTCATTTATCAGAATATCAACACAATTTATCAGCTGATTAAGTAAATATCATGTAATTATTTATATTACATTTTTAATCAATTGTTAGGCCTACAAAATATTTTGATATATCAACAGACGTAAAAATCAATCACTCAATCAATCAATCAATAAATCCATCAGTCAGTAAATAAGGAAGTCACAGCAGGGTAATTTTTGGCGCAATGTTTTAAAAAAAGTATTTTGGTTAACTTCTGACTCTGTTATAATCACACTTTATTATCAGCACAAATTGCAGCTGGATTTGATTAGACGATAATGAGGATTTTCACACATTGTCACTCTATTTTAAACCAAGATTGAAATGATGTTACCTCAAAACTCATCAAAACTTTCTTCACATTGGAGCGCAAAGCAATAAGCAGCTGCCTGATGAAAATATAAATCACTAGAGGCAGTGGGAGGACCTGCCTGAAAAAATAAACTGACTGTTTCACTCATGCTTTATGGGGCTTCCTCCCACTGAGGCCATTTTTAATGTACTCATAGTTTAATTAAAAGGATATTTCCTCTTCCTTGGCCCATTCGGAGCAAGAATTGCAGTCAGACAGATCAGTAGGATTTTCTCCAGGTTGTTAAAGAAAAATTAGTTCAACGTTTTGCAAACGCTACCAACGGGAAGTCAGATATTATCACAGACATGTTATTAGTCTTTAGTACCTGTGATTTATCCCAAACAATACTCTGTAGGTGGCGTACAATATTCCTTTTATAAAACTTTGATTTTATGAGGCACACTCAGGTTTGTTATAACAAATCTGGTTCATAATAGATGACGTGGGGCAGCGGTAGTGCTTCATCTGTCTTCTTTTATAGGACCCTGGAAATGGTGCCAAAATTTCTATTAAACACAGCAGTAATGCTCTTGACAGACTTGCGACACAGTTACAACTCCATCAGTCTTTGAGCTCTTAAACAGAGAGGAAAATGAGTCTTTTTAAACTTTAACAGGACTCATGAAATGAAAGGGTCATGTGAATTGGCCGGCTGTGCTGCTTGGGTAAAGGACATTTTATATCATGTAAAAACACGAATTGTACATGCTTCAATGCTTAGAAAACACCCGAAGGTGTTTCCATGCACTTAATGGCTGATTTTGATAAATAAATAAATAAATATACAGTTTGGAAATAAATAAATAAATAATAAAACATTTCTTAAAGACTTGCAAATATAGAAGCAGTTTATATTGCATAATTTTAACACTTCAACCTTTAGGTTTGTCAAATAATAAGAAACAGATTCACTTCCACAAAAAGCCTGACCCTATACAACTAATGGAGAACAAAGAAGGGCTGTTTGAATAATCTATACAAAGATCACGACTAGTTGAGCAATTAGTACAGTATAATGAACTCTCAGTTGTGCTGAACCACAGAGAAAAGTGAGACAGCACAGCACTTTCTCATCCTCAAATGAAGAAGATAAAACACAGGGTGGGGGGACGACACTCCGTAGTGAGAAACACTATTTCTTATTGACCTTCATGCATTGTGTCTCTAATTATGCTGGAGTTGTGGATTTTCCTCTGATCAATGTGGGAAGACTGAATCTTTAATCTTCTGTGTAAGCTATAACTGTCTGTGAAACAGAAGACTGCACTGCAATTAGAGCCCTAATCAATGACCAGTCAATAGACGAGTGTTTATTCGGTTAGAAATAAAGGGAAACGTCACTGCATTTAGTTCATGCTAAGGACCATTTTGTTGGTATAAATTAATGTATTTCGAATGATTCAGTGATATTAAATAATATTTACAAATTTTATTGAAACTGTCAAATTGGTATTTTAGTTTTTTAAGCTGTTTTGAGTGTAGAGGTGGGATATAAAATAATTTGCAATCAATGAATAAGAAAAAAAACTAATAAAATCATGTTTCATTTTAAAATATTACAATATCTTGAAAAAATGACTCTATACTATTAACATACTACACTATGAATAATAGAAATATGAATTGACATTTTTCAAAACTGATATTTATACCTAATAAGCAGAGGCTTCTCACTGCAACCCAGGCTCATTGCATCAGGAAAATTTCGCTGCACTTTTCAGATGAACTAAAGTATTTTTCTTCATTGCAGATAAGACATGATAAGATATTAAACAACATAGTGTCATAAAAAAAAAATGTGGCTGTGGATACAAAATAGTTGTAAAATAATATTGCGTTGCATAGTACGTTCCATGGCAGTTTCAAAGTGTAATGCCCATGCTCTTGTGGTAAATAGAGTTTAATTTTGTATGAAACATTAAAAGATTAATGCTCTATTGCATTTGAAATTAATGTACCACCTACACTATATAAAATGACAGTGTGAAAAAGCCAAATGCAAAATAAAAACTTAAGCTACCTTATAGATTTCAAGCTCTTTTGTGGAGTATTGTGACTTGTGTTTCACAGGACTTATACTTCAGCGCTGAATATCAAAAGTGCAGTGCTATACCAGGTGGGCTACTGAGCAAGTTTACTATATCATAAAAGCCATATGGAGATGGATATGTGATGCAAATGCTAATATATATTAGTTTACAGATCATGCACTATGGTAAAAGTTCTTTTTAATGTTGTAACAATATTGTGCAAGGAATCATGCAAAAATAAGATTTTATTCATTGATAATCTGTAATCATAATTTGTGTGAAAAGTAACAAAAGTTGATGATGTTTTTTTTTTACTGTAAAGTGATGCAGCAATGATATGCAGTTCAAAGGACATATTGTATTAGGCCTACAGTTACAGCATTTAAACCTACACTGTAAAAAATGATTTGTTGACACAACTTGACTTAGTCAAGTCATTTTGTTGCATTGAGTTAGTTAAGTTTAGCAAACACTAGGTGTTAAGTTCACTCAACTTATATGTAGTTGTTGAAATAACTTGCAGTAAATTGAGCCAACGTACTATCAATTAAAGAGCATGTTGTAGGCAATCAGAACTCATCCATGGCCCCCATCATGCATTGCGGCATGAATAAATTATGAGCTGAATTGTCTTTGTAATTTCTTTTATTCTTACTATTTTCTTTTGTTTTTGTTGTTTTTATGTGACTTTTTAGTAGCTTGTTTTGTGATGTTCAGAATCTAAATATGCCGTTTGTCACTGTTGTTGACAATCATACGCTGGTTCTTGATGTCTGCGTGCACCTACACAAAGAGACTTTTTCAGACAGTTTTTTTTTTTTTTTTTTTAAATCACAACAGTTTGCAAGAAATTCTGCTAAAAACGTATAAAAAAGACAGGATTTTTTTGTTGTGGAATCACAAGACTGACATTAATTATTCAGGATAATCTTTATTTGACTTCAATCACTGAATTTGTTTAGAGTCTAATCTCTGAGTTACGTTAGCAAGAAAGGAAACGTAACTCAGAGATTAAACTCTAAATGAGTTCAACGATTCAGGTCAAAAAATGATTTTGACTTGTCTGGTTGTTTTAACACAGTCACGGTAGCCAAAAAAAAAAAAATCTAAAGTTAAAAATGTAAGTGTCAAGAGCCCAACTAAAGCAAATACTGACCACTATAATGGTTGCTTAAAAATTGTGATTTTTCTCCTTTGGTGATTCTGCTTATTAACATCAGGTGTCTTCAATAATGGTCAGTTATCTCTTAATTAATCACTAATTATCTGTGTCTGTCTCAACTTTGTTAAAAAAGTATGTCATCATGACGTAAGGTATCTGGCACATGTGCATTACCCAGCAAGTTGATAGAACCTATGTTTTGTTGTTAAATGAATATGTTATTTTAAGTTTTCAATTTCTATTTAAGTTGGGGTTGTTCCAACTCGTCCTATTGTGTAGTGAGACACTGCAAGTTGACAGGACATGATTTAACTTGTCCACCTGACTATAATTCAGAATCATTTATTCAACATAATATTTACCTTTTTAATCTCACAATTCTGACTTTTTTTTTCTCTCTTGCAAATGCAAGTTTATATCTCCTACTTCGGACTTTATAACTTGATTTAATGAACAATTTCAAATTTATCAATTCTGAGGAAAAAAATCCAGAAGTGTGGGATACAAACTCATGATTCTGATCCAAGGGGAAAAGAGAGAATGGCGAGTTGATTTTTCTTATCAGAACTGTGAGATAAAACCATGGCCTCATAAACTGCTACTATAAAACTGTCATTTTCTGACACCAGGTAGGCTCCGCCCACAGAAATGTCATCACTGTTTGCAAACACGAAATTGGTCTATTCACTCTAGCTATGTTTCCATTACCTGTTCCATCCCGTTTTTGTGAGCATTTTGAAGTATCGCATAAGAAATGACAGATGGGAATAGCAATTAATTTGCTCAAATGTTTTTACGCTTGCTTGAGGTGGTTTTTAATACGTGCGAAAAAGAGTTAATGCGAATAATGGGAGATGGAAACACGTTTGCCAAATGTATTCCTCCATGCGCTTCAAAAAAATCATGTGACTTTGTGCTATGGGACGGCATAAGCTGGCAGATCTTGTCGCACAGTATCTGAAGTATTGCTTTGGTCATTCTTAAATGTCCAATCAAAGCCTGTCGTCAGAGTATTTCTATATAATTGCCTTCCAGAACCTTCTTACATGACTGTGTTTTCAAACAGCAGGCATCCACCTCCGAAAGCAAAGACTACACTTATTGTTTCGTCTATTTGCTCTGAGGTTTAAGTAATTTATTATATATGAAAATGATTATATTAAGTGGCTTCTCCTATTTTTCTTAGTGATCTTTATTGCCAGTTTATCACAAAGTGACGATTTTGTTCTCTTTGACTCGTTGGATGAAAACCCAGCTACTGACACAATAGGAATCTCTTCTTTTTAAAACTTTTTAAAATGACTGTTCTTAAATCATACATTCAGTATGCTTTACAATATACACAGAGGAGCAGGCATGAGCGGAGGCGTCAGGAGAGAGAAATGGCAGGCAACAGAAAGAGGGCAGTGAGAGGAGCAGCTCATGGCAGCTCTGATGGATGGGGCTTGTTAGGAGGCCCAACTGTTAGCTCAGTGACAATGACAGCTGGAAAAGGCCTCCATTAACACTTTTAAGATGTGGCTAAAATCCCCATCATCCCATAGAAACAGATGTCGATAACCCAGGGTGAGAGTTCTGTTGGCGGCGATGACAGTTGCAGGAAGTGACACATTTTCATCAGACTGACAGAGCCACAAACCAGACACTGATGTTTACAGTCAGCACGGCTAAAACATCGGAAAGCACTTAGCACACAGGAGGTTGTGCCAGGTCCTTATAGATTTGTGCAATAAGTGCTTTGCATGTAGAACAAAGCTGAAGAGAAATGAGAACTCAGCAGCGTTCAGCTCAGTCTGCATGCATGAGTTCTCCACACCTCAGGACACAACATCCATTAGCGCAGTGACCAATGCCATTCACACTGGAAAATCAACACCCATTAGCAATGCTATTTTGTGCTTAATGTGTCATGCTTATACAGCCAAATATCCTTCACATATCCTTAATTACGTTGTCAACGCACAACAAATGCACAAAATGATGTCAACGTTAATGGAGTTTGTGATTTTATAGACAGGGAAGATGTTCATGTGAATGTTAATGCGCACTTTAGCAGAATCTTATTAACAGTTTTCAAAATTAGATTTTTTAGCATGTCCAATGACTTCTGCATTGATGTCCATCAAAGAGTTTTGAATTTCATGTGCTGGAATCAAGAAAAAGGGAGAAGTAAAAAGCAAAACAATTGGTTATTTTCGTAAAAATAATACAATTTATATACTTTTTAATGTCAAATGTTCATCTTGCCTTGCTCTGCCTGAACTGATTTTTTTTCCTGGTTCATAACAGTTAGGGGATGTCGAAAAATTCCCATCTCATGTTCTCACTCAACTTCAAAATTGTCCTATATCGCTCTTTTACCTTCTTTGTTAAGTGTGTTTGATCTTCTTTGCATGTTCACTTTGCAAAGACTTGGGTCGGTGCTTCTGCAGCGATGTAGGACAAATTTGAAATGATTTTTGAAGTTGAGGGAGAAAATATGATTGTTGAGTTTTTCAACATAAAAATTTCTTCCTCGGTTGGGATCATTTACAATTACAGTTACATTTTAAACTGCAGTCCATTATATGGAGAAAAATCCTGAAATGTTTTCTTCAAAAAACATAATTTCTTTACGGCTGAAGAAAGAAAGACATGAACATCTTGGATGACAAGGGGGTGAGTATATTATCTGTAAATATTTGTTCTGGAAGTGGACTTCTCCTTTAAGGTATTTTTGATAAAATCCGAAAGCTTTCTAACGCTGCATAGACAGCAACACAACTACCATGTTTAAGACCCAGAAAGGTAGTAAGGACATTGTTAAAATAGTCCATGTGACATCAGTGGTTCAACTGTAATTTTATGCTATTACAGTGTATGAATTCATAACACATGGCCTTATACTCTATATTTCATCTCTGTGATTGTTTTATTCAGCGGCAACAATGACCCAGAGAAAAGGCCAAATACTGTTGTCAGGCACAGCACATCCACTCAAATGAGGCACTCTTCATTTGATTTAGCGCACATTTTCCCAATATCAATAAGTCTGAGGGCTTCTGGAGAGTTGCTGTTTATCTTTCACTTCATTAGAAAGGGCACAATTCAGAAGTACTCCAGCTCAATGCCCAGATTCCCCAAGAATATTTCTTTTGGGAAATCATCCACATGGACAATCAATGCTTAAAATATTACAATGTCTCGGGTAGAAAGCTCAAGGCCCAGCATGATCAGGGTGTAAACACTTCAAAAAACATTTCAATTACAGAACAAAGTGAGGAAGAGATGCTGCTATTCATTTGTAAGAGACGTTTATATCAATACAGTTTTTGGGAAATGTACACTCTATAAAATGGTCATTTTATTGGGTTGTTTTTAATATTTTTACGCAGGTGGTGGGAAATTTTTTTTAACCCAAATGCTGGGTTCAGCCCATTGGGTCATTTTATTGTTTTTTTTTTTTTTTTTTTTTTTTTTTTTTTTTTATATTTTTACGCAGGTGATGGGCTTTTTTTTAACTTAAATGCTGGGTTCAGCCCATTGGGTCATTTTATTGGGTTGTTTTTAATATTTTTACGCAGGTGATGGGCTTTTTTTTTTAACTTAAATGCTGGGTTCAGCCCATTGGGTCATTTTATTGGGTTGTTTTTAATATTTTTTTCCCAGGTGCTGGGTATCGCCGATTTATAAATGTTTGTATACATTTGATTTCATTTATAAAGTCTTTACTCTGCTGTCAATTGTATTATTTTACACAATGCAACATAAAAACGAGACATTAGTCAGCTGCGGTCACTTTGCATGATGGAAACATCTTTTGCCTTGCATAAAATAAATGGATTTTATTCATTAGAGTACTGAGTTTAATTTAATTTGATGTTAAAATATGTTCTATAATGTCAGTACTGTTTGTTTATGTTTATGAACTGTTTGTTCACTTTTAGCTGCAAATGAAACATGAGGCCGTGGTCTAAAGTTCGCAGTTAGACCAGTGAACAGCTTCACCGGCTCAGATTTTCAGAGCGCTAAATTAGCACTATTTCGGTAAAAAGTGATTACAGAGAACGGTTTAATACACTAAAATTAAAAAGCTACTTTTAAATGTTAAATTCTTTAAAATGTTAAATAAAGACACAAACACAAATTAAATAACTACATGCTTCTAGTCAGTGGGTTCTGTTGTGAGTTGCAGTCTGCTGGGACTGTCTGAGGTGTAAAGGAAATAGTCGAGACAAGCGGTGCTCACTGAGCAATCGGCAAGTGTCATTGATTCTTGCACTTTAGTCTGTTCCCTTGACAACTCAGTGGTCAAACAGCAGAGCAGCACTAGCTATTACTTTGTTGAACACCCTTTTGCTTTGTTCCAGATATTTTTCATCACCTGAACAGAAACTGAAGGTTGTGACCACAGATGTAAAACACATAAGTAAGGGTCTGAAAGGACAGACAGAGCAGTATCTGCAAAATGGTGCTGAAAACCTCCATCAAATGCAGAATCTTGGCTATATTCTTATGCAGTCGTATATTAAACAACACATGCCAGCAATTTGCTGAGAGTTGTTTTTTTTTTTTTTTTTTTTTTTTATTAAAAAAAAAAAACAAGTTCAGGGCATCCAAATAATTTGATTCGAAAAGAACATTCATCCAGGATTTTTGTTGTTGTTGTTGTTGTTATATTGTTGTTATTATTGTGATTTAAAAAGGTGTTTCTTGCTTGAGTAATTATTCACTTCTGTAAAATGTAAAGGTATTCATCATGCTCTAGATTGGTTCTTTCTTCAGCTGAGCTCATTTCATTCCCACATGGGCCTGATGTACTTTGGCACTGACAGCTCCATCTGTTCCAAAAATGTGCCCAGGCCTGACTAAGTTTCATCATTCTTTCTATTATCATTCAAGCGCAAACCAACAAAACACCTGCTTATCTGTTGGAGACTGTAGGAGATATCTTATTTCTCTAATGCAATTTATTTATATATGTAACAGTGTTTATAGCAGGTTGGAATTGCATATGAAAGTTTTGTGTGTGTGTGTTACAAACATCCCAGTGATCATCATTCATTTAAAGGTGGAAATGCTATTTAGAAATTTCATAGCATAAATATTTAAAAACTGACAAGTTGTGAGGCATGGGACAAGGCACGGGGTTTTATACCATGCCTCAGGAATCAGTGAAACAACAGCCAGAGGTACAAAGCTCTGATTGGATGCTACAAACTGAACATGGAAGTGGCCAACGTACAGAACCCTGTGGAACACCCAGTAACTCATATGCTACCATAATGCTTCCTTAAGGGTATAATGTAAAGGACCAGAATGTCACCTACCATCTCCCATGATGCTGTTGTTTAGTTATGTCATAATCAAATCACAGCCTCCAGTTCCATTGCTGTACTTGATACACTGCTCAGATGCTACCTATTTTAATGTTTTGCAAGTGAGTAAGTGCAAATGATAGATACTCTGGATGTTGTGCTTTCTGGTCTTTCCTACTGGCTGATATTTACCAGTGAGGGTGGTGGTGAAATTTTTTTAAAATAGCCTAAAATTATGCCATGACTATAACACAAAAATATTGGCAGCAGCTAGTTTTTCACCTATGTGGGCCATCTGAGTCGGGTACAGTAAATCCTGCTGAATCATAAATGCCCCAGAGATGCCAGATGTTAAAGGAGAACTCCACTTCCAGAACAACAATTTAAAGATTTACTCACCCCCTTGTCATCCAAGATGTTCATGTCTTTCTGTCTTCAGTCGTAAAGAAATTATGGTTTTTGAGGAAAACATTTCAGGATTTTTCTTCATATAATGGACTTCAATTGTGACCCTGATTTTGAACTTTCAAAACGTAGTTTAAATGCAGCTTCAAAAGGCTCTAAACGATCCCAGCCGAGGAAGAAGGGTCTTATCTAGCGAAACGATCTTTCATTTTTTTTTTCGAAAAATAAAAATTTGTATACTTTTTTAAGAATACAAATATACTTGTATACTTTTTATGCTTCTCATCAGTGTCCTCCTGGCTCTGTCATCCACTTTGGACAGACGGCTTGATCTAGGCAATGTGCTGGTGGTGCCATACACTTTTCACTTCTTAATGATGCTCTGAACAGTACTTTGAAGGATAACTAAAGCCTTTGTTTTTGTAGCCTTCTCCTTGGGCCGTACCATGCACTACTATTTTATATTCAAGGCTGTAATATGTGACAAAAGGTAAAGTTTTTCACAGGGTATGATGATTTTCTATAGGCACTGTAACTAAAAAGCATCCATTTGGCTAAAATATAGTGTAATAAGTTATTTTTATTAGGATTCTTTGTAACATGGTATTTTTAAAACATAACATTATAATTTCCTTCTGATGTTTTGCTTTCATATATTCAGTTTTATTTTCTTTTAGTGTGTTCAGCACTCATTACATTAGTATCATCTTTTTGTTTTTGTGTGCTACAGTATTGCTGCATCTGATTCCATTGCTATTGCAAAACTGGTCTGCTTTGCACTAATGACAACAATAAGCGATTCTCAATTGCCTGAGAAAGACTTCAATTCCTTTCATCAAGGTGAGATGCAAGAGCTTGCATAAGACATAGTCAGCTATTTATGAGAAAAATTGCACATTTCATTATGAATGCTGCATGCTATTCTATAATGGGAAAACAACGATGATGAAGATTACAGCCTGATACTGTAGTAATAAACAAATGCAAACCGTGCTGCCCACATGGGAGGAAGTTTACAAAGTTTTAACAGACATTCAGCAAGGTAAATAAATGTGATAATGACACTTTTTTTTTAAACATACAACTGCTATTTTCAAATTCATTTGAATGCTGACAAGGGATTACATTATTATGTTATGGTAATGCATGATAATAATCTGTGCAGTAGCTTGCCATGCCTAATGCTTATGTCAGCTCTTGTGTGTTTGGCTGCGCATTGCATTCATTCCAGAGTTTTAGAGTGACTCTGGAAACAACATATGAAGAGTTCCAATGCAAAGCCTCTAAAAGCCATCTTGGTCAAAAATGACATAATGATACTAAGTGAATTTAAAGGCCAAGGCAATCCCTTGAACTCTTTGGTTCCTCAAACCATTCCCGGACAATTTTTGTAGTGTGCAGAGTGCATTATCCTGTTGAAATAGGCCACTGCCATTAGAGAACACCACTGCCATGATGCAGTCTGCAACAATTTTTGTGTCAATATAAGATCCACATGAAAGCCAGGACCCAAAGTTTCACAGCAGAACAAATAGACCATAACACTGCCTCCAACAGCTGGCCTTCTTTCCATAGTGCATCCTGCCATATCCTCCCCAGGTAAATGATGCAAACACAACTGCCCATTTATCAGACCAGACAACTTTTTACCTTCTATCATTTCTTCATGGTCCACTCACATCCCTATTGTAGGTGATTTCAGTGGTCAATGGGGTCATCATTAACACTCTGAATGCCTTGCATCAATGAGCTTTGGGTCTCCCATGACCCTGACAACTGCTAACCACTGCATACTGGAACAAGACTTGTCATTTTGGAGATGCTCTGGCTGTCCAGTCATCACTATTTGGCCCTTGTCAAAGCTTTTTCATTTTTCTTGCTTCCAACACATGCAATTTAACATCTGGTGGCTCACTTGCTGCCTAACGTTCCCCACCTCTTGACAGGTGCCACTGTAACATTATAATCAATATTATTCACTTTACCTGTCAGTGGTTGATCAGTGTATGATTGATGCATGACCTAAGGATTTAACTTCAAGACTAACAACATAATGTCAATTACAATCTAAATGCATAGCTTATAGTTCTGCAGAGTAAATAACGACACAATTCTGCCTTTTAATGCTACACATGTATACATATTAAGAGTTTATATTAGATAATCATTATTAAAGTTATGCTGCAATTATATGTCATTTAGTTGAACTTTGGGGAAGTGTTGGGGAAGTGTTCAGCAGTGTGTTTGAACCAGCAGCAGTATGTAACAACATGTCCCCCAGAGACCCTTTTATACCTTTTCAATGGACTGTGAATGAGCTCGCTCTTGTTCTCTGCACTTTGTCTGTCTCACTTCCCTCCCTCTTTGAAATGTGTTTGGTGTGGTAAAGCATTGGTCTGGCGATACTAAAGAGTCTGTCTGGAGAGCAGTCCTCACGTGTATTGTGGCAGGAAGCTCTGAGCTCAGTGAAACGCTCATTACAAAGGCCCTTCAGTTTGACAAACGTAATACAAGCGTATCTCTTTTATTTCGGGACGGCTCTTCAGACATGCATGGAAAATGGCTAAAATGCTAATTGGATACAATTGGGGGTCAAGTGTTTGAAATTACATTTCACAGATCAGCTTAGTGAGAGGCCTTAAGTTATGTGGGTTCAGCTTTAAAGTGCAGTTTAAAAATGTAAAATGTAAAATTACTTAATTAAGTAATACAATTAGTCCAAGAAAGTGATTTCCTCATACCAGCTTAGCTGTTAAAAGGCAATAGAATAAATGTTTCAAATGAAGTTTCATAAGTCATCTGACAGTTTTCCTTGTCTAATCTTGTGTGTCTTGTCAAATCTTGCACGATGAATCTAGTGTAAGTCTCACAACTTGAACCACTCAGAAAAGTGTCTCAGTGTTGCACACATATGACTCTCACTAAATTCAGTGTCATTTAAATAAAATTTGAATGAGTTTAAATAGGTTTAATAAACCAAATACATTTTGTAATAGAAAAATTCCATTTGCATATCCATTAATTTAGTGTCAAGTATGGTGGACCTGGATTCAAATTAAAAAAAAAAAAAAAAAAAAAAAAAAAAAATATATATATATATATATATATAATAAATTACATAACTGTAGCATGCTATTTTTGCGAATGAAACACAGTCCTCAGTACACTTGTATATTTACAGTTGCATGATGAATACACGGCTCTGATTCAGGTGCAGAAACAAAATTTCATTTATGCATGCTGATATTTGCAACAGATTAATAAATAAATTAAAGTAGGATTGCATTTTCAACACAGAATTGCAAGAATCAAAGCAGAATAAAACTCTCTGAGCAACACAAAGCAGTGGTATTTTATTCCTGAATGAATTTTCGTATTCGAATGATCCAGCTGAGTAAATTATTCAATGAATTACTCATACTTGTTTTGTTCCTGAAACGAGTTGAATGAATATTTCAGTGAGCCATTCATAATACAGTCACTTGTTGCAACCTGCTGGTGTATCAATGTAACCTGTAGGAAGAATCATTGAAAATCCTGACCATTAAAGCACGGACTGTGAATGTACAGTAATTCGGATGTAATCCGGACATTCACCAAGTTGTCATTGTCATGTGACCTACAGCATCAGTTGGGTTAGTTCACTTCCATTTGAAAATCTTTCCCACAGCCTTATGGGATATCAAAGTATTCATCAGATACACACTTCAGAATCTCACCAGAAGTCATCCAAGTGTACTTTTTATGTACTGTTGTATGAATACTGCAAATTTGAACATACTATTTTTACATAGTGTTTTTCGCCTAATTTGAAAGTATGCATTATTGGATATAGACACCATAAATATGTATAGGTAGATGCCCTATTAGCAGCTGTTTCGATGGGCTGCTATACTTAAGTTGTCCACCACAGTGGAATTGTCAAAGTCGGGCTGTAAACACCTGATAGAGCAAGTTGCCTATCTGCGACTCTAGTTATAAACATGAATATCTATATCTGCAGTAGACTTCAGCAGATGATTTTGCTAAACTAATACAATACACGACAAAGCTGTTACCTAACAAGCATTTAAGGCATTTAAAAGGTACTTTAGTTGAAAAGTACACAAACCAACACATTCTTACCTGTCAAAGTTATACTATTTCTTCAGGAATTTAAATTTTGGGGCTTTTACAGCAAAAGGCTGCAAAATGTTGTGGTGTTTTGAATCTCATTTGGGGGGTGGGGGTGAAAACTTTTGAACAGAATGGAGATGTGTGCATTTTTTCTTATTTTGCCTAAATATCATATTTTTTTTTTTTCATTTAGTACTGCCCTTCAGAGGCTACAGAAGATCGTTACATGTTTCCCAGAAGACAAAATAAGTTACATTTACAGAGATCTTCAAATTTAAAAAAGTTTTCACCCCCTGGCTTTGAATGGTTTTTCCTTCTAGAGCATCAGTGAGCCTTTGAACCTTCTGTAATAGCTGCGTATGAGTTGTCCTCAGTGTGAAAAGATGGATCTCAAAATCACAGTCATTGTTGGAAAGAGTTCAAATACACAAATGCTTTCTTAAGAACAGTGGGCAGCTTAACTGTTCAAATATGCAAACATCTTTTATGTGAAATATCTTATTCAGGTCAGTACTAAATAAACAATAACATGCATTTTGTATGATCCCTTATATTTTGGTAAAAATAATTAACATTTTGTAGATTCTGAAAGGGGGGGGTGTAAACTTTTGACCTCAATTGTACCTATACATATACACTATGATCGTTAATAGTTGATAGTCATCAACACCCTGAGCTCTTCTGTGATTTGATCTGAAAAACCATTTATTTGAGTGAAGGAAAAGGCAGATAAATCAAAATCTGGTTAAAAAAATACTATCAAAGAGTTTTCTGTATACCAGTCACAAAGACAGATGGAGACAGTAATAGGAGGAAGACAGCAAACATTTTAACTTGGTGAGATTAGATAACATGATAAAACAGTGGATGGATTTGCATCGCCCAGGGTGGACTGTGGCCCACTTTCCCCTGCTCTCCCCAGCCAACGCATACCATTATCTGTGTTGAGGTTCCACAGCTGGTTGGCAGTAGTACAGCCTCCAGTGTTCGGTCCCACAGCCTACAAGAAACGAGTGGCCCAAATTTGTTTGTGGTGTGTGGTATGTGTCAAGGGATGCTTTAGGCATCTGGAAGGAGGACATGTCACAGAAACATATCTTTAGAGACACCACAAATAGGGGCATTTGCAAGCCATGACCAAAAAGAAAGATTTCACTCAGATACACAAAACTTCCAAATGTTTCTAGGGTAGAAAATCTTAAAATATCTCAAGTATTTTTAACAAACAAGTCCTTTGGGAAGAACCAAGGAACATCATAAATTACTGTATCATCTATAGAAATACGATTTTGCACTTTAGATGTTTGTAGAAATTGATTTCTTCTGTGGAACACAGAAATCCATTCAATGAAAGTCACAGGAGTCTAATGTTGTTTTTCCTCTGGTAGGATCATGTAGAGCTCTTTGAAGCTGCATTGAAACTGTAATTCGGATCTTTAACCCATTGATCTCCATTGAAGTTCAGTATATGGAGAAAAATCCTGGAATGTTGTTTAAAAAAAACTTAATTTCTTTTCGACTAAAGAAAGACATGAACATCTTGGATGACATGGGGGTGAATAAATTATCAGAAAAATTTAATTCAGAAGTGAATTAATCCTTTAATTTCTGATAAACAAAAGTATTAGTTAACCCATTTCCAGCAGTTTCATTCATTTCATGTGCTCATGGGAGGCACAAATGAGATCTCCAATGATGTGGCTGTTGGACGGTGTTATTTTAGATAAATTAGTTCTTAAAACACCATTTGTTCCCATATTTCATAACATTTGTTTACTCTAATTTTTTCCCCCACATTTTCTCATTCACTGCCTTTGAAAAAATAACCCCGGTTAGTGGTCAGTTACTCTCCGTCAGCTATGCCACTCAATGGCAGCCAAGCTGAATGAATCTGCTATTCAAGAACTAGTGGCCAGAGTGATTTAAAAAAAAAAAAAAACAGTTAATCCTGTAATAGGTTTTCCGTTCTGCACAGAAAACCTTTTAAGGAACGGCAAAAGAGGTTTAAAACTTCTTGAAGCTTCATGACCATTTCATTTCTGTATAAGTAACTCTTTGCTCTGCTTAGTGTGAGAGAAATAGATTTTGGTATGCTGCAAGGATGAGGTAAACATTTCAGATGAGAAGATAATTTCCTGTTTTGCAGTATGAATAGCAATTCCACTCATCCTATGAAACATTTGGATGAAGGCACGAATGCATATTGCTTGATCAGATTTTTTTTTTCAGATATTTAGGAAAGGACAATGAGGAAAAATATCTAACCTTATGTCATTTGAATTTATTCATAAATAAGCACAAATTCGTAAGCACAGACATCTGTTTTTATTGGGGAGGTTCAAATAGGTCCAAACTGACTTATTTTTTTAAGAAGCATTGAGCAGCTAAAATCTGTTTTGTGCAATATACTAAAGATAAACCAAAAACGTTTTTGACGAAAATCCAAATCAAATTACATTTTTTTTTTATTCTTTACATAATTTTATTTAGAAAAGTGACCCATGGAAACAGATTGAAAACTGCTCATGAAACCAAGGCCTGCGGAAAGCTCATATTAATCAAATCAAACACACTCTTTGATCTATATTTTATAATATTATTTATTATGTTCATATTAAATTGGATCTGCTCATAAAAAAATGTGAGTAAAATTCTCATTGACCCTAAATGGTGCTGTTATGCTTCAATATGCTTTTAATGGCGTGTATTACTAAAAATATGTTATTCTGTACTGTGCCACATTGTCCGCCTGTGCCAGGCTGTTGCCTATTAAAAACCTTGACACATTTATATGAGTTTACTGTGATGCCAGACCATCTACGCTAGCTCTGGAAACAGTGATCACTCAGTACCAAGGGCAAAGTGTGCGTTCCATTAAATAAGAGCCTCTCCTGGACATTTTATTGTCCCTCTCTTGTCTTCATTCTCCAGCACACCATGTCTAGACAGCCTATTTAGAAACGTATCTACCTAGAGGACTAGCCAAATGCGGAAGATAAATTACAACTGTTCAGAGCTAGTAAGGGTGGAAAGGGAAGTATGCATGTAACAATGGCACTGTCTCAATTTTACTTCCAGCCAAGGCTTGGCAGAGAGCTACATTTCAGATGAACCTGACCAGAATTCTGTATAACTCATTAAACATTTAACTGGAGCTGCAAGAATTGTAAAATGAGCGAGCAATTTTACACATCTATTCTGGTTACATAATATATTTCATCTTCTGTTCCATTAGTCCTTAAGTTTAGCATATTCTCTCTGATCATATTAAAATAAGACCCTTGGTATAGTCAGTGGAATATATTAGGTGGTAACTAGAGATTGGTGGTATAGCGCTTTTTTTTTTTTTTTTTTTTTTGGTATAGCAAGATTTTGAAAGTTTGACAAAGGAAAGACTGTGTCTTTCTTACCTCAGTTTACTGAAAGGAGCTGAAGAGAAGCAACATACATATTAATACACTATTCTAGCTTCCAGCCGTCCATATGGAAAACTCAAGATTGTCTGTGTTTTCCTTTTCTCCATGATGTGGAATTACCTTCAAAATCACTTACAATGACAGCATTTTTAGGATATTGGATACTGAATAATATTCCAGTTCCATGGCATTTACATGCTACTATAATAAAAAAAAATATAGCAATAAAAAGGTCATAAAAAATACAGCAATGATACTTTTAGTGTTTTTGTGCTAGTGTTTTAGTTGTTCACAAGCTGCACAGGCAACACCTGTTTTAAAGACATGCTTTATCACCGGCAAATGTTAGGACGCATTTGTAGGTTGTTTCAACTATGTTTTACATAATGAGAAACTGCTTTAAATGTTTTGCTGAGTGAGTGAGATATTTTGCTGAATCTGTGTCTACACTGGACTCACTTTTCTCAAAAGAAGTGCAATAAAGTACCTCAAAAACAGAATGGACACAATGTTGTAAACGGTTTGAAGAATACATGGAATAAAACCAACATAAGCAATTTATTTGTGAATCGGCATCCTGCTAGTTTGGATTCTGAACAAATAATAGAACATGGGATACACAACTTAATTGCTGAGGGCCAAAAAATTCTCAAATTATTGAAGGGATAGGTCATCCTTGATTAACATCCATAGTAGTTTTTTTTTTTTTTTTTTGAGCAGAACAGTAAAGAAGATTTTGAGCTGAAACGATAGTCTTTGGTGCTTTGTAAAATGCAAGTTAGCAGCTACAGACACTTTGAGATTTAAAAAAAGCATATCACAGGCTAAAAAATGCTGGGTTAAAAACAATCCAAGGTGGGTTAAATATGGACAAACCCAGCAATTGGGCTGTTTTGACCCAGCGGTGCTGCTGGGAAGGGATGAAACGTTTAGTCATCATTATTGACAACATCGATAGTAAAAAATTGTCTACATTTTTGTTGTTGAGTAGTCGTTTGTTATGATTTGGCCTAATGTAAGAGTCTGCTATAATGCGGTTTGAAAAGTGTGGTGCTGTAGAGCAAGACTGTAATGCTTCCGGTCTGGCTGTATGTGGGAAATTATAAAGGAGAAGTCCACTTCCAGAACAACAATTTAAAAATAATTTACTCACCCCCTTGTCATCCAAGATGTTCATGTCTTTCTGTCTTTAGTTGTAAAGAAATTATGGTATTTGAGGAAAACATTTCAGAATTTTTCTGCATATAATGGACTTCATTGGTGCCCTGAATTTGAACTTCCAAAATGTAGTTTAAATGCAGCTTCAAAGGGCTCTAAACGATCCCAGACGAGGAAGAAGGGTCTTATCTAGCGAAACAATCTTTCATTGTTTTCGAAAAATAAAAAAAAGTATACTTTTTAAGCACAAAAGTTTATGTAGCACAGGCTCTGGGATGCGCATTCTTGAACGTTTCATTCATTTTGACTCGGGAAGAACAAGTCGTCTCGGTGAGTGATTCATTCAGTCTGGGTCTGTAGTTCTGCCTACATCCACGTGACCTTCCGACGTGATTCAATAGTACGTGAACGCGCATCCCAGAGCCTGTGCTACACAAGCTTTTGTACTTAAAAAGTAAACCAATTTTTTTTTCCCTGAAAAAAATGACAGATCATTTCACTAGATAAGACCCTTCTTCCTCGTCTGGGATCGTTTAGAGCCCTTTGAAGCTGCATTCTGCATTTTGGAAGTTCAAAATCGGGGCACCAATGAAGTCCATTATATGGAGAAAAATCCTGAAGTGCTTTCCCCAAAAACCATAATTTCTTCATGACTGAAGACAGAAAGACATGAACATCTTGGATGACAAGGGGGTGAGTAAATTATTTGTGAATTGTTGTTCTGGAAGCGGACTTCTCCTTTAATGGATGTCAAAGAAAGAGAGGCTTCACTACACTGAATAAACAGCTTTTTAGAGGAAATGGCTTGTCATTTAATAAATCTAAGAAATCTATAAATTAGCCTATCTGCTAATCTTCAACATGTTTTACACTAAACAATATTTTTGGATTGAACTATTTTTAGAGTTTACCATGAAAAAACTGCTGTTTTTTAAGAGAAGTCACTGACTTTTTGCGACAAGTGGGATTCAACTTAAAGCATTTCTTCATTCCTATGGTTTCCGTAAACGGCGGTTGAGTGTCGAACAACTCTGAAATTCAGTGATGTCAAGGCTGTAATGTGATTGGTTATTAAGGGACACCTGATCCAAGTTAGCTGTTACGCTTTCTCCAATAGTAAGTAATACAGACCCTCTCATCTCCCTATAGTAAGAAAATCTCTGGAGACACACAGTCAGCGCTTCAGAACAAATGCAGCCGAACTTGAGCAGCATTTGGATGAATATGTAAATGCTGTGCGCTTTCCTCTCAGTAATGAAATAAACAACAAAAACTTACAGCGACATGAAAGCAGAAGTTAAAAACGCATTTGATTACAGCAATGTGGATGTTTGCACGTGCTCTTCTAAGTCCAGTCATGTTACATTTATTTATAAAGTAGTTTGCAATAGATATCCTTAAGTCAAGCAGCTTCATAGTATTAAACATGAAAAGTCAGTGTCACTTTCAGTTAGAATTACAACTTGATTTTCTGTTATAAGCAGCTCTTGATCTAGCTCAGGACTGTTTTGATTAATATAACCCTATTAGGGATTTTAATAGAGATTATGATGTGAATAAAATATTATCCAAAAATAAAGGGCCTTATCACTTACCCTTATCTTGTTTGTAATCATTTGACTTACAAAAAAAGATGTTTGGCAGAATCATGTTTCCTTCATTTTTTTTCATATAGCTAATTAAATGGTGAATAAGAGAAGTTCTCTCTCTGTCATCTCATTTTGTTTGTCAGATATATCTATTTGTGTAAATGAATTGTATAATACTTGTAATTACATAATATTATTTCCAAAAGCTGAAGTGATTACCTTTATTTGTTAGAATATGCAAAACAGTTTTATCCAGCCTCTAGTAATGTGTCTGATTTTTAATTTATAACCTATTTTACATTTATTTTAAACTAGCCGTATAGTCATTTTTAAGCAACAGCCAAGTTAAATAAAACTGCCCAGACGATTGGTCAAACATTTAACCCAACTGCTCCATATTTAACCCAACATTTTTTTTAGAGTGCAGAAAATTCAAAATGAATACCTGCGGCGCCTGACGATATATTGAGGTCTTATGAGAAATGATTGGTCTGTGCAAGAAAAGAAACATTATTTACAACTTTATTGCCTATAATACAGAGACTCAGGCAAACAGCTAGGATTGATGTCTGGTTCATGAATGAATCACTCCTTTGAACTGGTTCTTTTTAATGAACTGGATGAATAAGTTCACCAAACTGGACTGAACGTTCTGAACCAGTTTGCGGCTCGAGCAGCACACATGTGCCTGTCAGCCACTCCAACTTGAAATGAGCCAAAATACCGGCATATACAATCAGAATATACTGCTGTTTTTTCCCCAACTCATTCAGTGCTCCAGTTACTCCAACAATCACTGAACTGAAGAAACAGTTCTGACTCAGACTGAAGAAAGATGAGCCAGTGATGTGCACATGCGTGAACGTTTGCCGGAGGCTATGGATTACAAGTAATTATGTTGTACTGTAAATATTTTGCTATACAAGGAATTATCAGCCAAAGTTTTACTAAGAGTTTGATTGGAATTTTAGTTCCCGAGGATCAACTACATAAGTGTTTGTTAGCATTCATCCTCATATGAATCTCCTGAACGAATGCTTAAGAACGGGGCAGATTTTGAAAAATAAAAGTAAAAATGAAGAGAAAGGTGCACTTCCATGAGAGTGCTATTTTTGTGACAGTTGCCATGGTGAGGCCTTGCAGGAACACTTAGAAAAAGCACTATGTTCAACACGATCAATGCGACAGGTACGACATAACACACACTCAACACACAAACAAACATTTGTGCAAAATGGCTCTCATGTTGTACTATTTCATATACTAACAGGGATAAGATAATGTGAGGCAAAAGTAGCCCTCAACTTACATTAAACTATTCCAATATATTTCTTTTAGCTCCCACTAGAAAAATACAGTGATATTTACCAACACTCACAAATCTTTCCCACAGCTTCTGCTTCGAATCAACAAAACTTTTCAATGCTATAAATCACACAGAATTATCTAATATTTTTTGTTCTTTCATACTCATATTTCAAAATCATTCATCCCTCAAGATAGATCTTACAGTAACGATTATTTAACTACTTCTCCAGAGAAAGATGGTTCTTTTGAGACTTTAAAACTGAGGATACTGTAAGAAATACTAAGAAACAGATGAATCAGTGAGATATCAAACTATATACACAAAGGTTTCGATAGACAGGTATGTGTGCTCGAGTGTGGCGTGAGTGCAGAAAATAAAAGTGGGACTTTGGGGGTCTTGAATAGATGTGCTGAATTAATGTGCTGGAAAATTGAGGTCAAAGGGGAATCCAAGAGCAATTAAAAGCTGTTTAAAGAGAGAAGGTTTTGAAGAGACTCTTGGGTCCTTGGATCTACCACTATTACCGTATCACTGACTAAAGCACGTGCTTATACAAATACTTGATGATTAAAACGTGACATTATATAATTCCATTATTTCTCAGAACTAGAGAATAAATGCTGTGTAAATACCTTCTGGATAAAACAAAGTCCATTGATATCCAGTTACGTAATGTCTCATACTGTACATACATATAAGTCTGTATGAGTATGTAGGTGTAGTATAAGAAAATATGTTTTTACTTTAATAAGAATATTTGGTAACACTTTCTATGAAGCCCCTATTTATTTCGAAGGCATTATAATGAATGCATAATGCATTATTAAAAAAACCTTATAATATGTTATATCATCTCATGAATAATCATAACAGCAATTATAATACATTATAATACTTGAGTATTTGAGGTTATAACTTTTAAGATTATGATTATTTATAACACACAATAGACAGCATGTAAAATATACTTAATTTATAATGGACTATATCATATTACATTTATTTTTTACATTATATTACATTTTATCTTGATGGTCCCTCTAGTCTATTGACAATAAGCAATTTTTCAACTACATGTCAACTAAAACTCCTTAGTGTGGTTCCCAACACTATATAATAATGTTATTATTATAATTATTATTATTATTATTACTTATAAGTGGTCTTTGTATGCTTTAAGTAAAGTGACATGCGCAACATGGCAAGATATGAGACTTATAATACTAAGAAGAGGTAATCATACTCTTAAAAGCTATAACCACAAATAAGAAACAATTATAATACATTAAAACTGTTTTTATGATGCTCATGAGATGATACAACATACTATAAGTTTTTTTATAATGGATTATGCATTAATTTTAATGCCTTAAGAATACCCTTATAATGTATTATAAATACAGGCTTCACCGTGAACACACACCCGGAGTGGGCAGCCATATTGCTATTGCTGCGGCGGGGAGCAGTTGGGGATTCGATGCCTTGCTCAAGGGACTCACCTCAGTCGTGGTATTGAGGGTGGAGAGAGTGCTGGTTATTCACTCCCCCCACCTTCAATCCCTGCCAATACCTTTCTGTTACAAGCCCAACTCCCTAACCATTAGGCCATGGCTGCCCCTATGTGGGATGTGGGATATTCCTGTATATCAGCACGGCTATGATTCAGCAGTGTGCTGATATACAGCCATAATGCAAAGCTATGAGTGTGATATTGCGTTTATACAACAGTTTGATGGCACGAGTGTCAGGGCTCTGCCCTGGCAGCTTTGTCTGTGCTGTCTTCGTTTAATGTTTCTTTGTTTGTCTTGTATCTGTATGCCCACCTGGCCCTTGTGTCCCTTCATATGGTGCTGTTTTTCCTCTTGTGTTTGCGGGTTTGTCTTGTGCCATAGAGACAGGTACTGACTTGCTGCTCTATATTCCAGTCCTGCGCTGTTATTTGCTGTGATTTGAGTATCCTTGCTGCAGTTTTCTTTCTGTTGTTTTTTGGTCTTGAACTTAAGTTATTTTACTTATACTTACTTGTAATATTTCCTTTAGCTGTTTATCAGTTTGGGGTCTGGTCTTGTTTTTTTTGGGTTTTATACTTTAGTTTATTAGTCTAAACTTAGCTGTTTGCTTTACTTTTTGTTTTGATTCTTTTGCTTTACTCTTTTCTTTATTTTATGTTATTTTTTCCTTTTTATTACATAATGATATGTCTCCTAGTGTTGTGCTGATTTGTGATGTCGTGTGGTCTTGTATGCTTGTGCTGTGTGTTTCCCCCAGTCCTGATCTACCAGCCTGAGACTCCCTGCCTGTTGGTTCTTCAGGCCAGCCTGCCAACCAAGCCTGGTGCTGAGAACCTAATTTCTGATACTGGCCTGCTTTGAGTCTTGTCCCTCTGATTGCACGCTCAGCTGTTTGCTACTCTGATCGTCTCCCCATTCTTCTGCCTGGTTTTACCACCGACTGGGACTGCTCTTCAGACTGTATCTCTGGAGGCATAATTCTCTTCCTGCTGGTTGGAGCTGTCTCTAGATTGTTCACCCCTGTGCACCCCTGAACTTGTGTTTTCAATAACTATTTGTTCGTCTTACTCACTCCGCATTTGGGTCCCTTCCTGCTGACATTGACAACGAGTGTATAAATACATAAGAAATAACAACCGAGTGTCTTTTTAAAACTCTCTTTTGTGCACACTACTTCCTTTCAACAAGCCTTCGTTACTAATTCAAAAACGTCCCTTTAGAACTAGTAAACGAAGGAACATTGAGTTGTTTTATTGAAAGTTTATTGCATTGCTGCATTAAAAGCAGTTTATTATGAGTATTATGGAGTGAGCGAGTGTGATTACCTGCATCTGATACAGCATTAATTCTTCAGCTCAATCTCATATTGACAATAAAACATTAGTTCAAATGCCCACTGAGAAAAGCGATATATTTGTCGTACTATCCTTTCATCTGTTAAGGGTGATTTACAATAACAGCGCTGCTCGGTGCATTTATTGGCTGCGTCTTAAAAGGTGTTGTTGAAAATAAAAATTATGTCCTTGTTTACAACGCTGTTTCAGTCTCTTTCAATACAAAAGTCTTTACTGCTGACTCACTCATAAAAACAATCTCTTGTCGTCGTCTAATGGCAGAATAATGTAACTAAAATCACCATCATGAACACACACAAACACACAGTTTCTCAATATTAAATGCTATCATTAAATACTACTATGAATAATAATATTTAACATACATATCAACATAAAAGTTACCAGGCAATACAAAGGCAGTACAAAGGTGGCATTCTGTTATTCAGCATCAAATGTACATGAAATATAAAGTGATGAGGTTTTGCCCTCAGCAAAAACTATTTGCTTTGGAACAAATAATAGATTAATGAGACCAACGATTGCCTGTTAGATTTACCCAAAATTAATTATATCTCATGTTTAACCACTATAGAGACATCAGAGCCTGCAGCAAATTCCAGAAGATCTGGCCAAGGTAAGGCTGCTCTCAGCAGGTTCATGAGCACTAAACAGCCGCTGACACCCTGGAGCTCACATCTCCGAAAACATAGACGCAAATTCAGACGTTAGACGTTATCTTTACTAACAAATCGCATATTTGAAGTCTAAACAAGTACATAACCACCTAAAAACTCTTAAAACTACATTCTGTGACACAAAAACAGTATTATTTGTAAAATTTTAGTGGATTTGGCCATCCACCATGACACTCGCTGTGAGAAATACCACAAGCGGAGTGATACAAACGGTGAAATGGTTGGAATTCTGATATCACTAGAATATCACACTCCTCTCAGCCAATCAGATTTGATAACCAGAAAGAACTGTTGTATAACTTATTCATAGCATCTCTAGTGGAATTTACAATAACCTTTATGTGCATTTATTAACCATATAAAGCTGACATATAAAATAATAAGAGCAATCTAAAAACAACAAAAACTAAAAAAAGTTTGTATGTTGTTATTTGTTCATATTCAACTGTTTGCAGGGTTGATGACTTTATATGTAAAAATGATGCCTCGTACTGATATATCTGATGGTTTCTGATGTTTCCCTTTAATGTTCTCTGTTTGTGTGTTTAAATGAGTGTGTAAGTCACATGGCTGACCTCTGATAGTGTGTCCTCTACTGACAGCTCTGGTACTTGTTAAGTCCTTGATGGTTATATGTGTGTAAACTCCCGCTGTCGCTGTCCATCACTGTGAGTGCTGAAACTGACCTGTCACTGGCCATTCACAAGGTGACACATGTTAATGAGCAAAAACAAGACCTTCCCTTGCCACAGTAGAACCTTAGCAGTAAACAAGGAGAACTTGTCAGGAAAACTAGCAGCTTGTTGTCTGAGCACTTGCTCATGTCTAGATCGCACAAGACACTGCCTTGTAGGGGCAAAAAATGTGTCATTTTATACAATAAATGTTTCCCAGATTCCTTTAATTTGATTTTCAAATAAATAGTTATGCATACAGTATACAGAGCGAGTGTGACTGTCCTAGTGAGCTCTATTATGTCACAAAGCATCTGCTAAATGAATAAATGTAAATGTTTTACGTCTTCCAGCTATGAACCACTCTTCTTTTCCATATACTAGTTAAAGCATTCTGTCAGCTCTTGTATGGCTTGTTTTTTTTTTCTTTATGCATAGCTCACACAGGCAGTTTATATCCTAGGGATTTGATTTCCTACCAAAAACATTAACAGACCACCCTTTTCTCTATGATCATCTGGCAGTCGCATTAAGAACAAAACACAATAATTGGAGTGGGAGAGAGGAGAGTTTTGGAGGGGTTACATGACCTTTTCATTAATCTCACTGAGAATACACAGTTCACAAAAGCTCAAATTACAGCCTATAATTACACAATTATATGATAATATTCCTCTCTAAAGGTAACCCTCAATGTTTATGACTATCTGAATGTAAGTGATTAAAATAGGTAAATTATATATACTCCACTGTATGAAGTATGGAATTACTAAGATTTATTGATCAAAAGTACAGTATAAAAGTATCTTTTTTTTCTTTCATCATGGTTTTCATAAACATTTATAATGAGAAGAAATGTTTCTTAAGCATCAAATCAGCATATAAAAAATATTTCTGAAGGATCACTGAAGACTCTAAAGACTGGCTTTGCCTTCACAGAAATAAATTTGTATATTTGATCAAATAAACACAGCTTTGAAACTCTGAAGTGCAGTCTGAGAATGTCTTTAGTATTTGGTTTGTCTCTTTTTTGCTTTCCTGGCAACAGCTCTCAAGTTGTATGAACTCCACAAGCTTGTGTAAATTCAGATGATCATGTTCCAATTTCATACTTAAAAGATTAAGTCCCCCCCGCCCTCCCGCAGTTTTCCAGTAGTAATAGTGTCCTTAAAGCACACTATCAAATGCTTTTCCCAGTGCTGTTCTCAGTTTCAATGAGGTCCCATATGTATATTAAACCTATTGAAAAGTGCTGACCTTAGATTTAATAGCAATGACAGCACTATCTGTGCTGTTACTGTAGGCACTATGTAAAGTTTGAGAACTAGTTAGAGGCAGAGACAGGCAGTTTGCTGAGTTTGCAAATGCAGTAGGGGCAAAATGTGTAATTTCATTATTTAAGAAAAGAACATACTTTTCTGGGAGGGATGTACACAGACTTTCTGAAATGAAGTAACAGCGCACAATCTATCCAAATAATGCTTTAAGGGATTTTAAAAAGAAACTGGTTATTGTAGGCAAACGTTTCCAAAATGTCTCACCCTTTAAGCCCAATTATAAGCCCAAATATGTGGGTAAATGTAAATAAAACTGGTGCTGATTGTTACTAAACCAAACTGGTGGAGAGAGAGAGGGAATGGAAAATGGAGACGTGCACTGATAATGGTGACACCACAACTTTTTTCAAGAAGTACAATTAAGCAGAATTTAAGAGTACTTATTACAGAAATTATTTACTTTAAAATAATATACTTTTGGCCACTTAATTTGCATGCTAATTGTAATGAAATTAAAATTATATTCATTATACAATTGCTGTCATTTAGAGTGGTTTTTTTCTATTACACAAAACGTGTCATGTATTGAAACTTGTTATAAATTTATGGCACATATTTAAATATATTTGAAGAGTACAGATGCAAAACCTTTAAGTTTTCTACTGAAATTGTCATTTAAAATGAGCATTTTTATCAGGCTCAGTTTTATCATGTTCATTTATTTCACTTTAATTGCATAGGAAATGACCTATACACTGTCATTAGATTACAATTACTGAACCTAAACATTGGAACCTGATTATTTAAAAAAAAAAAAAAAAAAAGGAAAACTTTATAATATATATATATATATATATATATATATATATATTAAATACACTTTTCTGATCTGAAGTGCACTACAAGTGCACAAATATGCAGACTTCATTTTCACAATGGATTCTCCTCACAATGCCTCACCTCACAACCAGAAAAGCCTACAATACCCAAAGAAAGCCATTTGTTAGCATTTTCATTCATCTCAATGACACTCTCAAGTCCATTTCACACTTTCAAGAGTCTCCCAAAAAGACAAATACAAACAGCAGAATACACAGTTATTTAGAAAGGTCATCTATGAAGAAAAACTTTTTGCCCCAAAATGGGGGTCAAATACGCCATCTAAACTCTGACCTTTCACAACATTTCACTTTCATAACCACAAGGGGGCACTCTTATCATATACTTCTCGTTCATGTTTTGGATCATGCAGATTGATGTTTGCAGCCTCTGGATGCACCTCAGATGCTCACACACTGGTAATTGCTTCCATTCCCTCTCTCTCTCTCTCTTTCTGTGTGTCTCCTTCCCTCTCCCGGTCTGTCGTTCTCTCTTGCATGTGCATGCACAAGTAGCTCTCTTCGCGTTGCCGTGCTATGCTCCTGTCAACAGGAAAGTGAACTAGGCACATTGAAAACATACTAATGTGGGTCATACCCAACAGAATGTGGTTTGTAAGTAAATGATTCTGAACCAAACCGTTTTTGTCCATATGCCACATAACTCTCAGGTTCTGAAACAAGAGCCAGTAAAATATTTGATAAATCTGCTTTCAGTCATCGGCCACTCTACTTGATTTAAAGATGACAGGTTTACAACCTGGCTTTCTTGGCCTCTCTTTTTTCATTTTGTCCCTATTAAACTTGCACACACATGTATACACACAGGACTTTTGCAAGTGGTGAGTTTGTGCTATAATTATATTTATAATGTATTTAATGTGTTGCTGTTTGTTTATAACATTGCACTGTATCTAGTTTTACATGCAAAGAGGATGTTTATATAGGATTCTTAAAGGCACAGCAGCAGCAAAAAACAAAACAAAAAACCTTGTTTAATTCTTATGGTCAGAGTACGATGTCATTTTAGTGCCACATTAAATAATTAAAAATCTGAAATTACAAGATTAAAGTCATAATATTTTGAGAATAAACTAAACATTTCGAGAATAAAGTTGAAATTACGAGAATAAAGTCGGAATATTTTAAGAATAAAGTCGAAATGTTTCAAGAATAAAGTTGAAATTTTGAGAATAAACCTGAAATGTTTTGAGAATAAAGTCCAAATTACGAGAATAATGTCAAAATATTTTGAGAATAAAGTCATAAAATTACGATAAATAAATCCAAACAATCAAAGTTATTGTTTTAATACTTTGTGAGTATACTTTGACTGGAATTCATTTGAATATATGTGGGATTATTAGCAGAAATCAAACCATGTGCCATATACTCATGAGCATTTTACCTCAGATCAGCTGTCACAGTCCGACCTCCATTGTTTCGATGCTGGAGCAGAGATGTAAGTTAGACAAGAATATCTCTGACTGAGTGATTGAGGTGTTGTGTTGCTGGATGTATTAGTGAACATAGTGGTCGTCATTTACTCCCGACATCTGAGCCGCTGAAGATGCAGTGGATTACGTTTGTTTGTGAAGGGAATGCGGCTCCCGATCTACATAAATGCGTCTATGTTCGCACGAATCATTCATGATTCAGCTCACGTACAGCAGAAGTGAGTATAAGGGTTTTTTATGAATCTTTGTGATTGCCTTTCCTAATAATGTGCTAGTTAGCAAGTTTAGTGGCTAAACGCGACTAAAGTAAACCGGCTCATCACTCCACAGAGAGAAGAGAGGGGCGGGGCAAGCAGAGCTAATTTGCATTTAAAGGAGCAATTCCCTCAGAATGGGATGATTTCTGCAGAGCTCATTTTGACAAGGTAAAAAGGGTGTTCTTTCATACAACCATTGAGAATTTTTAACCAAAGTATGTTATAGACTTTTCATTAAGACCCTAAAGAATCATATCAATGTGTGGAGTATGGGCATCCGATGACCCCTTTAAAAACACATGGTTAACATAAAATCTTTTATGTATTTATAATTTGCTAATTTATTTATAAAGCAAACAAATAACCCTGTTTAGGAATAGGACATCATACCTTTCAGAAAATATAATTTTTTATCTTAATATTGCAGTGAAAATGTATTTAACAGTAATATATATGTCCATGACAGGGTGGACATATCTTAGGGTTTATGCTTCAAATAATGGCCCATAATTATCTAAAATAATGTGTGGGAGCTCAGCTAATATGTTTTTTATAGTACTTGAGTGTCTACTATTTATGACATGACATAAAGTGAATGGAAAATTAAGACCAACATTTTTGAGTATTGTGAGGCTTGAAAGGCACTCTATGGTGATATTGACCTATACGTTATATGGTCTTTTCTGAGCAATATGACATTAAGTGGCTACTCACAGTAAATACAGAAAATAATATTTTATACTTTATGCTTTGTTCCTTTAATATAACACAGCTCAGCTTTTAGTTTTATCATGAAATACAAATTATAAATGTGTTTTTCTTCTTTAGGTTATAGCATGATATAAAGGTGATGGAAAATCAGAAGGAATGAAAATACAGTATAGCCTAATTTAATGAAACTAAGGTCTTATTGGAAAGATGACTGATTCACATACCGCTTAAACTGAGGTGAATACAGTGATTTGTCGCACCAAGAGTGTAATGCATGCGCGATAGGCTACTCTCAAAATATTATAACTTTAATATCGTAATTCTCGTAATTTTGACTTTATTCTTAAAATATTCTGACATCAACTTTATTCTTGTAATTTCGACTTTATTCTCAAAATATTTTGACTTTATTCTCGTAATTTTTACTTAATTCTTGAAATATTTCGACTTTATTCTCATAATTTTTACTTTATTCTTGAAATATTTTGACCTTATTCTCAAAATATTCCGACTTTATTCTCGTAATTTTGACTTTATTCTCAAAATATTTTGACTTTATTCTCGTAATTCTGACTTTATTATTGATATATTTCAACTTTATTCTCAAAATTCTGACTTTTTTCTTGAAACATTTCAACTTTATTCTCATAATTTCGAGTTTATTTCTTAAAATATTTTGGCTTTATTCTCAAAAAATTTTGACTTTATTATCGTAATTTTTACTTTATTTTTGAAATATTTCGACTTTATTCTTGTAATTTCTACTTTATTCATGAAATATTTTTACCTTTTTCTAAAATTCTGGTTTTATTCTTGAAATATTTCAACTTTATTCTCATAATTTTATCTCTTAAAATATTTTGTTCTTTATTCTCAAAAAAATTTAGACTTTATTATCATAATTTTTACTTTATTCTCAAAAAATTTAGACTTTATTCTTGTAATTTTGAGATTATTATTGAAAAATTTCAACTTTATTCTCAAAATTCTGGCTTTATTCTTGAAATATTTCAACTTTATTCTCATAATTTTGAGTTTATTCTTAAAATATTTTGTCTTTTTTCACAGAATATTCCGACTTTACTCTTGAAATATTTTGACTTTATTCTTGTAATTTCGACTTTATTCTCAAAATATTCAGACTTTATTCTTGAAATATTTCAACTTTATTCTCATAATTTTGATTTTATTCTCAAAAAGTTTTGACTTTATTATTGTAATTTCTACTATTATCAAATTATTTTGACTTTATTCTTGAAATATTTTGATTTTATTCTCATAATATTTGGACTTTATTCCTGAAATATTTCAACTTTATACTCATAATTGTGACTTCATTCTCATAATTTCGACTTTATTCTTGAAATATTTCGACTTTATTTTCAAAATATTTCAACGTTATTCTTGTAATTCTGACTTTATTCTCTAAATATTTTGACTATTCTCAAAACATTTCGACTTTATTCTCGTAATTTCGACTTTATTCTCAAAATATATTGACTTTATTCTCAAAACAGTATAAATTTATTCTTTAAATATTTCAACTTTATTCTCATAATTTTGACCTTTTTCTCAAAATATTATGACTTTAATCTCCAATCTTAGATCTTTTATTTTTTTAACATGGCACTAAAACGCTATCATAGGAAATTCAAATCTAAGTCAAATTTATTTGTATAGCACTTCTCATAATATACATTGTTTCAGAGCTTTTTTAAAAATCATGATGTTAATGTTAATTGATATTAATATTTTAATATCTTTATCCCTTATAGTCACATTTAGAGCTCCATCCATCCATGAGATATACAAATTTTAACCGTTACACCTTTTGCATTTATTCTCAGAATTTCGACTTTATTCTCAGTTTTGTAAGTTAGTTTTGTTCAGTCAGTTTTGAAAAGGTTGGTAAATGAAATAAAAACATGGTAATAAAACATAACATAAAAAACGTTAATATTCCACTCATAAATGAGAAGTTAATGATCAGATACGATAAATGAAAAATATTATGTTATGGCTCATTATTAGACTCACTTTCTAGAGCGTCATTACATGTGCAGCTGATCACTGCAAAGTACATCTTACCATTTTAATAGCATAAATACAGAAGGGCTAATTAGAAGTGTCTTAGATTGGATTTGAGTCAAATAACACTTTTTAAAAATGTGGAAAGAACAATAAATGGGTCATGTTAGAGACTGGAAATTTCTCTCAATATTCTGCATGCAGGAGAAACAGTGAAAACTGATTAGAGCTTTCCATTTAGACTCTTTTAGACTCTTTCATCCAATGCAATTCACATACATCGAAGGAACAGTCCCTTTGGAGAAACCTAGGGTTAAGTGGCATTGTGACCACTTGCCCCTTGTGGGATTTGAACCCGCAACCTTTTGGTTGTTAGCCCAGAACGTTAGCGACTAGGTTACACCACAGCATGGCAGACATCCAAATAGACATCCTCATCAGTGGCTGCCATATATGTCAGCATTTGTAAAATATCATCCAGGTATTGCGAAGCGGCCAAAAATGGTGTTCTATCTGGGTCAGAACTACAGCAAAGAGCGTGGATGATGGCTGTAATTTGGCCACCAGTGGGACAGCGTCGCATGGCTTCTGTGCTCTAGTTAGCCCTCCAATCACTCGCTGCATGACTCCACTGGCAGTGCCAGTCCCTTTTCTTCCTCAGGCCAGGAGGAGAGAGTTGTGGGAGGGCAGGCAGAACTCTGCAAGATTGAAGGCCATTAGTACAGACACCCACAGCTATCTGAAACGGGCCAAAAAAGCAGGCTCAGTTCCTGGGTGAATGACTTCCACGGCACCCCAGAGTCTCCAAAGATGTGCAAATGAGCCCTTTGAGTGCAGGAGGACGGGAACCATGAGAGCTGCTGAAGCGCTGCGGCTAAATTTAAAGGATTCAAAGAGCAGAGTAATAGCAAAGGAAATGTTATTCCCTCACTTTGAAGGCTGACACTGTTTGTCATTTGATAATCACATAAAAGTTAGCTCCTATAAAGTTATTAAATACATTATCTGACATTAAAGACCCCATGAAATTGCTTAACAGGTGCAGTTTTCTTCCTGAGTTGATGTATTTCCTCTTTCAACAGGAAGTTTAAATGGTGTTGTGGTGTTTTTGTTTTTAACCTAATTGCTTTTGTGTTTTTTAGTGATTTGGCTCTAATCTATGAGAGTTTTTTGTATTGTTTTAGTGTTTTGATGCCAACCTAACATTGTTTTTAGTAACGTTTTTAATGTTCTGGCTCCAACTAACAATGTTTTTTTGTTTTGTTGTAGTGTTATGGTTCTAGCCTTCTGACCTAAAAGTGTTTTTTTTTTTTTTTTTTTTTTATTAAATTAAATTAAATTAATTTAATTTATTTTATGATGTTGTTTTAGTGTTTTGGCTCCATTCTACATTTATTTATTTATTTATTTATTTTTATGTACGTATGTATGTATTTATTTATTTATGCATGTATGTATTCATGTATGTATGTATGTGTGTATTTATTTATTTATTTATTTATTTATTTATTTATTTATTTATTTATGTATTTATTTATTGTGTGTGTTGCTTTAATGTTTTGGCTCCAAACCACATCCTCATCCTTTAATTTAATTTAATTTAATTTAATTTATTTTATTGTGTTGTTTTAGTGTTTTGGCTCCATTCTACATTTATTTATTTATTTATTTATTTGCTTGCTTGCGTTGTTGTGATGCTTTGGCTCCATTCTACATTCTATTTATTTATTTATTAACGTTTTGGTGTTTTATTTTTGTTTTTTGTTTTTTCCCCGTCCTGTTTTGGTTTCAACCTACCATTACTTTTAGTGATGTTTCAGTGTTTTGCCTCCAACCTAACAGTTTTTTTAATTAATTTGTTTGTTTGTTTATGGTATTTTAATGATTTCCTCCAACCTAACAACATTTGTAGTGGTGTCTTAATGATTTGGCTCCAACTTAGCAGTGTTATAAATGATGTTTAATGTTTTGGCTCCAACTTTTATACGACTTGAATGTATAAATTAGTGTAGATTAACACTTGGTTTTAACTGATAACCAGAAATATTAATTGAATATATCAAAGGCTAACATGATTTACTATGCGCACATTACCAGGGAATTTCACTCATCTCGTTCCAGAGATTTTACACTGATAACCTTCAGGCATTAGCTACTTAGTTAATGAGCCATTTTAATTATCTCAGGTCATCTCATCTGATTCCTCTCACTTGTAGAATTTATACGCACATCTATTGTCCCAGCTGCAAGTAATTAACATTACATTTAAGATATTAGTTTAAGAATAATGTGGAGTAATTAAACAGGCTGAATTGATAAATGCACTTATTAGACTTAGCCATTTTGCTCAGTTTTCAATGTCCTCTGCATGAATAGTCTACAGTACATCTATTTGTGCTTGGCATACCTCTTACACTGGCATAGCTTTGAATGAATGTTAGTAATTAACATGTTTTAACGTTAGTCTGACTATCCTTTTGTATTCCAAACACAAAAACTGGCAGCACTCAATAATTTTTTAAAAAAATGCTCCACTTAATTCATGCTTTCATTGGATTATTAGTTTAGTGCAGCATAACATTTAAAATGCTATTCCTGACAGAGGAAATGTAATATTTTGGTGAGGTCCTCAACCTACAACTGTCCAGTGACAGTTCACTCAGTTCTTTTGCCGCTGCATGCTGTACAATTATGCTAATTGATGCAAATATCACCTGCCAGATTTACACACAAGCTTCCAATTATAGTTGAATATACTGTAGGTTACGATGTTTATCTGTCTGATTGTGCGACTCTGTTCAGTGAATCTAAACAGACTGTGTAAATGCCATTCTGGTGAGTGTTTCTCACATTTGTTACACGTCATGTTTAACAATGTTTTTGGAATAGTCTGAGTGCTTTTCTCAAACCAATGTTTTTTGTAAACTATCAATGCCATGTCTTGTTGGTAGTGATTTGAAGTTTTGGCTCCAAACTAAGTGATTTATTGGCAGGGTTAAGGTTAGGGTTAGTGTTTAGGTAGTGATTTAGTGTTTTGTCTCAAACCTACCAGTGTATTTTTTTTCTTTTATAGTGTTTTACTGTTTTTGCTTTAACCTAACAGTATTGTTGGTGCCATTTTAATGTTTTGGCTCCAAAATAAGTGTTATTGGTGGTATTTAGTGGCGTTTATTGTTTTGGCTCCAACCTACCAGTGTTGTTTGTAGTGTTTTTCTGTTTTGGCTTCAACATAACAGTATTGTTGGTGGCGTTTTAATGTTTTGGCTCTAAAATATGCTTTTGGTGGTATTTTCGTGGCAGTTTTGGCTCAAACCTATCAGTGTTTTTGTAGTGTTTTGGCTTTAACCTAACAGTACTGTTGGTGGTGCTTTAGAGTTTGAGGTCAAAAAACTAAAAAAGTGTTTTTAGTGGCAATTTAGTGTTTTAGTGCTAATTTAGTGTTTTGGTTCAAACCTACCAGTGTTTTTGCTTCAACTTAACAGTACTGTTTTTGCCATTTTACTGTTTCGGCTCCAAAATAATAGTGGTTTTGGTGGTGTTTTAGTGACTGTTTAGTGTTTTGGCTCAAACCTACCAGCGTTTTTTTTGGTAATGTTTTAGTGTTTTGGCTTCAACTTAACATTATTGTTCGTGCCGTTTTAATGTTTTGTCTCCAAAATCAGAGTGTTTTTGGTGTTGTTTTAGTGCCAGTTCATTATTTTGTCTCAAACCTACCAGTGTATTTTTTTCTTTTGTAGTGTTTTACTGTTTTTGCTTTAACCTAACAGTATTGTTGGTGGCATTTTAATGTTTTGGCTCCAAAATAAGAGTGTTTTTGGTAGTGTTTAATGGCATGTATTGTTTTGGCTCAAACCTACCAGTGTTTTTTGTAGTGTTTTAGTGTTCTGGCTTTAACCTAACAGTACTGTTTGTGGTGCTTTAGAGTTTTGGCTCCAAACTATTTTTAGTGGCAATTTAGTATTTTAGTGATAATTTGGTGTTTTTGCTCAAACCTACCAGTGTTTGTTGTAGTGTTTTAGTGTTTTGGCTTCAACTTGACGGCATTGTTGGTGGCTTTTTAATGTTTTGGCTTCAAAATAAGAGTGTTTTTGGTGGTGTTTTAGTGGCATTTATTGCTTTGGCTCAAACCTACCAGTGCTTTTTGTATAGTGTTTTGGCCTTAACCTAACAGTATTGTTAGTGGCATTTTAATTTAATGCTTCAAAATAAGAAGGGTTTTGGTGCTGTTTTAATGGCGGTTTAGTGTTTTGGCTCAAAACTAACAGTACTGTAGGTGGCATTTGACTGTTTGGGCTCCAAAATGTTTTTGGTGGTGTTTTAGTGGCAGTTTAGTATTTTGGCTAAAACCTACCTGTGTTTTTGGTGGTGTTTTAGTGGCATTTATTGCTTTGGCTCAAACCTACCAGTACTTTTTGTATAGCGTTTTAGCTTTAACCTAACAGTATTGTTGGTGGTATTTTAATGTATTGGCTCCAAAATAAGAGTGTTTTTGGTGGTATTTAGTGGTGTTTATTGGATCAAACCTACCAGTGTTGTTTTTAGTGTTTTTCTGTTTTTGCCTTAAACTTAACAGTACTGATGGCGTTTTATATTTTTGGCTCAAAAATATGTTTTTTGGTGGTGTTTTCGTGGCAGCTTTGTTTTGTTTTGGCTCAAACCTATCAGTGTGTATGTAGTGTTTTAGTGTTTTGGCTTCAACTTAACAGTACATTTTGTGCCGTTTTAATGTTTTGGCTCCAAAATAAGAGTGTTGTTGGTGGTTTTTTTGTGCTAGTTCATTATTTTGGCCCAAACTTACCCTTTTTTTGTAGTGTTTTACTGTTTTGGCTTCAACTTAACAGTATTGTTGATGGTGTTTTAATGTATTGGCTCCAAAATAAGTGTTTTCGGTGGTGTTTTACTGGTAATTTAGTGTTTTGGCTTAAGTGTTTTGCTTTCAACCTAACAGTCTTGTTTGTGATGTTGTCTCTAAATGAAAAGTGTTTGGGCTTTTTCTTCTGTCTAAATGCTTATTTATTTATTTATTTCCTTTCAATTGGAGTGTCTAGACTCCAAGGGCTTTCAATGATAGTATAAAACTGTTGACTGAATTAGTCAATAAAACTGAAATCAAATGTTTATCATCTCCTCAAAATACTTGCATTGTGATTGTTTGAAAAATCTTCATTAGCCACATATGCAACATTTAAATTTAAAATTATTAAATGTTAAACCAAATGACCTCAAATTAGATTATATTTTGCATTATATGCAATAAAACCCTTGATTACATTTTCAATGATGAAACTGTGATGTTTTAAACACCTTTTACTTTTACTCTACCTTTTGCCGATTTGTATAAACCTAGATTTGCGCTTGCATGTGTGATAATACTTTCTGAACCAAGTCACAAATTCCCCCTCTCTGATAAACAACTACAGAAGTGTTTGAGGTTGTAGGGCTATGTGAGATTACTATGGATGACACTAGATATAGTAACTAAATCAGTAACCCCTCTGAATCTGTGTGCCCCTCTTCACCACAATACTGCTTTAACATCATTCTGTCTGGTAGAAATTGACCTGTATGTGAGCAGCAAATCTTCTAGTTGGTCTGTTCACAGCTGCCACATGACCCGTCAAGCACAACCAGAATGCTGCTGTGTTGTATTCAGTCTCCGTAAATTCTCATCACGCTTTTGCTCACATCTCTGCACTGCCCTCCTGAAGCAGCCAAAATCAAATCTGTTGGTGGTGACATTCAGTTTCTAGCGATGTCTGGTCAAGCTCCTCTATTTCTCCTCTGTTTTATTCTATATATTTCTGTAGATTTGTCATTTGGTGATGAAACACACAGTCATTTTCAATACATCTTTTCAGGAAAATTTTTGCAACATGCTCATGTTAAGAGCAAACAACAACAGTAATGTGATTGTTGCACTTTTTTAGGGGTTCAAGCGCATTGCTTGAAACTCTATTCTAATTGTTAGAATGTCTAGAAGTCAGTGTTTTCCCCTAAAAGTGATCGTGCAGACCAAACTGTAAGAGACTTAAAACTTGAAGGGATGTTAGTACTCACACCGTCTACAACAGGTGTGCCCAAACTTGGTCCTGGAGGGCTGGTGTCCTGGAGAGTTTAGCTCCAACCCCAATTAGACACACCTGAACCAGCTAATCAAGCTCTTACTAGGCTTACTAGAAACTTCAGAGCAAGTGTGTTGATGCAAGTTGGAGTTGAACTCTGCAGGACACTGGCCCTCCAGGACCAAGTTTGGCCACCCCTGGTCTACAATGTCACCAACGCTCGCCCCAGTTGGCCTGACGGGGGTGCTGCAGCCATCAAAAGTATGAAATCGCTCATAACTTCTAAACTGTTAATCGAGAAATTTTCAGTATTTTGGATTTTTCGAAAAAACATACTTTTGCAAACTAGTTCTAGATTTTCTCAAAACCAGTGCAAAAAGGTACTCTGGAAAGTAAATATATATAAAAAAAAAACGCTGAACATTCGACTCACCATCGCGACGGGATGCCAAGGGCCAGAGCCACTTTTACTGAAATGCCTATAACGATTAAACAGAAAGAGATATTTTCGCCGAACTCTGAAGACATATTAAAGAGCTCAATTTGAAGCTAAATTATTATTTGCTATAATAGAGAAAAAACATAAAACGGCTATATATATACCCATTAGTCTGATTGACTTCAAAATTGGTATGCCATGTCTTAGTCCAAAGTGCCACAGGTGTCTATTAGGACATTCAAATATCTCAAAAAACATACATTTTGAGCATCGATTATACAAAGTGGGCATGTTCGACTCATGGCCCGAGAGGTTTGTAAGAATTTTGAAAGAAATCAGCTTAATGAGCTAATGAGCTAATGAGTTTTTTGCCTCTGTAATCATTTGATGTTTCACGCACCCACATAATATTCATATCATTTGATAGATCTCCTCATACTGAGCAACTTTGCCTCAAGAGCAGTCATAACCATTAAAAATCATCATATTTCTATGGTAAATTACCTGGATTTGCCAAAAATGCTTTTTTAAAATCATTGCTTTAGGTGGTTATAAGCATGCTAATACATAATGTCTTTTCCCATATGTGGCTAAATGCCTTAAAGCGAACCCCAATAATTGCTGCTTGCACAAGATCTTTGTTTGCTTGTCTGAAACTTTGAGTTTCTTTAACATCAACTGACACCACACTGTGAGGAGGCAAAGACATTTTACTCTTGCTGTCCTTGAGAGAGACACAAGGTAAACATCAGAGAACATAACTTGCATTATATAATCCAGTCACCATTGACCCTTTGTTCCTATTTTGAAGGTTCAAGAAAGGTTTAGAGCTCAGTAAGAAGTTAAAGTAGGAGTTCTTTCAGAACTCAGTCTCTCAATTTGTGAGAAAGGTTAAGATAAGTTATCGGTGAATGAGCTGGTCAGCTGATATGAGCTACTGTAAAATCTGTGGATGCTCTTTTTTCTTTAAGGTTATCATTAAACATAATAAGAAAACAGCTCTAAAAATCATAATAATAATAATAATAATAATAAAAAAATCACTACACCGCAATTGTATTTCAGCCATGTTGAAATTAGAGTGTTGGAAGGTCACATAAATAAGTGAGTTCTCTGTGAGTTCTTTTAGGCCGATAACCTTTGAAGATAAGAGAATAGGGATAGAGCCTATAGGAATGGGCCAGACTGTCTGCCTTTATACCGTCCTCACTCACTGTCGGAGTGAAATCAACCATCTAACCACAACGGAGGGATCTACCACTACACAAATGAGAGAGTTTAAGCCTTGTACTACTTCAGTGGAGCACCAAAATGAGAAAATAATGAGCATCCATCAATCCAACGCAGTGTTGCTTCAAGGAGACGCTGGGGGCAGTTTTTAATCCTCTGAAAGATTGGCTTGAAAAACTCCCACAGCGGTATAAACTACAGTTTTTTTTCTCCCCCCTCACCCTTTCCAGAGCTGAGATATGTTGAAACTAAAGAACTCAGGAGAATCTGTGGAGAAAAGAGAGGAAATCAAGTATGTTCAAGATGGAAATAAATTTTTCACTAGAGTTTCCGAGAACTCCATTGTATTTGTACTGATTTTCTTCCCTTTGTCTTCTGCCCTAAAAGTATCTGGCCAGCCAGAACTATATATCCTAGAAACACCAAATTTGGCAGGAGGGTCCCAAATCCACCACACTACTCAGGTGCACACACACCGATCTGACCATAGGTGGTGCTGTAAAAAAGTACTTTTATGTTTTTGCTCATATCTCTGTAACCATAAAGGATAATCAAAATACTCAAGTGAACCAAAAATGATCTTTCTGATTTCTGTTTATTCTGCCATTTTGAGATATCTGAAATAAATGTTTTTATGTACAGTTGAGGTCAAAAGTTAGTATCCCCCTTTCAGAATAATTAAATATGTTAATTATTTTACCAAAATAAGAGGGATCATACAAAATGCACATTATTGTTTATTTAGTACTGACCTGAATAAGATATTTCACATAAAAGATTCAAAAGTTTACACCCCCTTGATTCTCAATACTGTGTTGTTATCGACTCTTAATACATCGTTTTTCCTTCTGAAGCATCAGTGAGTGTTTAAACCTTCTGTAATAATTGCGTATGAGTCCCTCAGTTGTCCTAAGTGTGAAAAGATTGATCTCAAAATCATACAGGCATTGTTGGAAATGGTTAAAATACACAAAAATGCTGAAAAAAAAAAAAAAAATTTGTGACACCTGAATGATTATTCTGAATAACAGGAGGCAGTTTAACTGTTCAGGACAAACATAAGACTCATGAAGAACTATCACTAAACAAAAATATGTTTAGTGATATCTTATTCAGGTCAGTACTAAATAAACAATAACATGTATTCGTATGATCCATCTTATTTTGGTAAAACAATTAACATTTTTAATGATTCTGAAAGGGGGATGCAAACTTTTGACCTCAGCTGTATATAACCCTGGTTTCCTCAGTAGTGAGCAAGACACTGTATCAGCAGTAACACTATGGGGCACAGCAAAGCATCGGTTTTGACGCAGTGTCGAGTGAACCAATGAAATGGAACCTACGTTTTTAGATTGTTTGTCCAATATTTTGCATATAAAATCCAAAAGCCAATAGAAAATTCATTATATTCATTATATATTATTATATTAATATTGGGTTCTGTCGGGGGATCCTGGGTGCTGCTAACTGGGTTGGCCTACAAAAACACATCATCCCTGCAGCACTTTATAGGCTTTGTACAGAACACAGAAATTATTTGTTCACCTCCAGAATCTCTGCCACATCAGCATACATGAGTTCAGTGACTGACCCACAGTGTGCATGCTTTTTATAAGCACTGTCAGCCACTTAGATTTTACAGTGGGTGATTTGGTTTATACTGTGAGTCAGCAGTGTCTTTGGCCTTACACAGAGAAATGCCCCGCAAGTCTTGTAAAGGTAATGATACACCTCTAATGCACTTTTGTTTGCATCTGCAACAGAAAATTAGGCTGTTAATGAGTGCAGAGCATCTCGATCTCCAGGGTGGATATAAAAATAGTCAAGACCTCTTGTATTCTTGTTCAGCAAAGTGTGTCACACTAATTGCCAAGACGGAACTGACTGTAAGAAAAAAAAAAAAAAAAGTAAAAGTAAAACCACCCTATTAGATAGGAATATACAGTTAAGACAAGTCTAAAATGAAGCCTGAGCGAGAACAAGGCAAAAACTTTGCTCTTCCCAGTTTCCCTTGAAGGTGATGTCAGTGAATTCAATGTTAAAAACGTATCCCTTTTTTATTTGAAGAGATAACTGAAAAACATTCGTAGGTTTGATTTCCCCCAAAAAGTGTAAATATTGTGACTTTGTGGAGTTATTAAAACACTGGCAGAGACAGCAACACTGGCTCAACTATTTGTGTGTTTGGGACGGGATTGACATTACTATCTGTTTGTCTGACCGATGACAGACGGGAGTGTTTGGGAAACCTGTGGGACTAGTCATCAACTTTTTGTAAACAGCTATACCTTTTAAGTACTGCTTAGACCTTATTTAATTATTTTAAAACTAAAAGCTTTCATTTGTGATCCTTTACTTTTAAATGAACCAAATTTGCAAAGTGTGCTTTGGGGTAATCAGCACTGTCGTTAATTTACAGCTACGAGTTTCCTTCCTCTTCTAATGCAAGCTGGAAATTGCCTCGGTTTACTGGAATTGTTTAATGTGTTAAAAGTTTTATGGGCTGAACGTTGAAAGTGACACTCACATAACTGAAGCTTTTTACTCCTTATTTACTGTAGAGTAACCTTGGCTCTCTGCACTTGCACAGACTGTGGCATTTGGGTGATTTATGAGTGCTTTGTGAGGTGTACGTTTATATTCAGCTGTGAGTTGAGCTGTTGGCTTTATCTCAGTGTTTTTGGTGCTTATAGGCACAGTTCAGACAAAAATATAATTCTGTCAGCATTTACTTGCTCATATCATTCCAAGCAAGATGTTTTGAACAATGTTGGTAATTAACCCTTGTGCATCAATAAAAACAAACAAACAAACAAAACAAACAAACAAAAAAAAAAAAAAACACACACACACAAAGACCCTTAGTGGACAAAAATGCCCAAGTCAAAAAACCGCAGTACAAATTTGAAGCTAGGGAGCACAGACTTAGGTTTTGTTTCATTTTAAAGACCCATGGGAGATTATTGTTGAAGTAGAAAAAGTTTAAAAAGTTAAACCAAAAAAAATTTGAACAAAATTATTTGTGCTGCTTTATGAACAAAATTTTGTATACAATATATATTTTATGAAACGTGTTGAACTCTAGAAATACTTGCTAGAAAATCAAAGCCATAAATCTAAACAAGCTTTGTTCCAAATTTGAGGTTGATATCTCAAAAAATGAGTTTTCAGTGAGATTTTGTTTGGGCACAGTACCAGATTTTCCTCATTAGGTGCCAGCAAAACTGCACTGGTGCACACAGTGGTTGGATTTGTGATTTGCAGTATTATTTCTCTCTCAAATATTACAAGAACACACACGCACACACACAATTTTTATATGACACACATACAAACCACACTCTGACATCCATACCAACACAATCACACAATTATAACTGCATTATTTATCAAATTGACTCTATAATATGCAGAAGCAGAAAACAGGAATAAAGTTTTCAGTAATTTTGAAGCCTTGCCAAAAGAATGAAAGTCTATTAACAAAAATTCCATCATTTTACAGTTAAATGTCACTGTGATTAAAAATAGCAGTTTTAATGGGTTTCAGTGGGGATATTTTTGTCCTTAAGGTCCTAAAGGGGAACTATTTTTTGTACCTAGTGCAAAATAGATTTATTAAAGGAAATGGAGGTGAAAAAGTAAAATTCCAATAAAAATACACACCATTGCCAAAACTTAACACAAGCAAAATGATTAAAAAAAGCACAAAAATGTCCAAAAGCACAAGGCTTCAACAGTTTTGGGGACAATTGACTTACACTATATTCAGTATTCACTATATTCATATTTCTCAAAATAACCACCATTCCTTTCTGAAGTTTTCAACATCAAACTGGACCACACTTACAGTGGTATGTATTTAGAATACTTAAAGGGATAGTTCACCCCAAAATAAAAATTATGTCATTAATTACTCACTCTCATGTTGTTCCAAACCCATAAGACCTTTATTCATCTTTGGAATTCAAATTATGATATTTTTGATGAAATCCAAGAGCTTTCTGACCCTGCATAGACAGCAACAGTACTACATTCAAGGCCCAGAAAGGTAGTAAGGACATCGATAAAATAGTCCATGTGACATCAGTGGTTCAATCGTAGTGTTATGTTGTTATACGAGAATACTTTTTGTGCACAAAGAAAACAAAAATAACAACTTTATTCAACAATTTCTTCTCTTCTGTGTCAGTCTTTGACTAGGGTGACCAGACGTGCCATTTCCCGGGGACATGTTCAGCACATGATTTCTAAATTGCCTAAAATAACCAGGTGTTACTTGTTTGTGCTGCGCTGATTGATTATTGTACGACAAAGTACCGCAAGAGCTATAGAGAGCAGAGCAGACGCTCCATGCTCTCGGATCATTCTCGCGGTACTTTGCTGTCATGCAGAGATAAATTGGTGCAGCGCAAACAACCAACACCTGGTTAATTTAAGCCAGGGGTGCTCAACCCTGTTCCTGGAGATCCACTGACCTGCAGAGTTCAGCTCCAACCCTGATCAAAACACCTCAACCATCTAATTAGGATCTGAAGGAGTGCTTGATAATTACAGACAGGTGTGTTTGATCAGGGTTGGAACTAAACTCTGCAGGAAGGTCGATCTCCAGGAACAGGGTTGGACACCCCTGATTTAAGCAATATAGAAATCCTGTGCTGAACTTGTCCCTGGGAAGTGGCACGTCTGGTCATCCTATCTTTGACAAGCATTGACAACGTGAAGCTGTCTATTGTAATCTTGTCTAGCCCAAGCACATGTTGGAGTTAGTGTACACAGCCTCTGCCAACAAGGCAGGCTATTTGCACTTAGTGTAAATAGACACTTTGTTATAATTCAAGGTATTCAGTCACAGTCACTATGAGTGCCTCCTCCGTCATGTTGCTATCAAATAAAGCAGTTGCCATGTCAACTTGCTACTGTAAACAAAAGCTCACAATACTTGCCCCGCCTCTGGTGTGTTCTGATTGGTCCAATGTTTTGGAAATGACCAATTGCTTGTAAAAATTTTAATTCTTTTGACTTGAAATGGCATCTTAAAAATATGGTGCTCATGTGCAAGACTCAAGCACAACAGTCATACGCGTTCATCTAGTGCATGTTTACATAGAAGAACAATGGAAAAGTAGCACATTGGAATGGAAAAACTTGTTTTTGATGCCAATGATGACTTTTTAGGTAAACTATTCCCTCAACCATCTGTTACTCTTCTGACACCAAAGGATCTATTGACCACTGTACAATGACCGGATCCTGCCAGTGCTGTTCCACACAAGTTCAAGGAAATTGTTAGTTAGATTTATGGAAAGCATTAAGTGAAGCCTATACACATCCTGTTTTTCAGCTTGGACACATTTATAGGCCTTTGGCTGGTCAGTGTTTCAAACCCTGTTCCTCCTTAACCCAGTTGAGTTAACAGCCCCATTCGGAGGCTGGTTCAGTTTTCAGTTGTTGCAGGTGTGCAGATGGGAGACATCCCTTCCTCATGATGATGAAAAACTTCTGTTGTCTGTTCTTTGTCGTTCATTCAGATCTCCTTCTGTACCGTGAGTCTGTCTTAAATCTTTCAAAAGACACATTTTAGGTGATGCTTTCCAATTGTCCTGCAGATTATCCTTGTCTTAGCACATCTGGTGAACATTCAGCCATGCTGGCACTGCCATTTAGCACAACGGCAAGCGCTTCTCAATCACTCGATAATGCTGGCATGCCAATAGTCCAAATAAAACATATTAGTCAGTCAGTGCCAGACTCGGTGCAGGGGAAATGTGAGCTCATCATACAATCAACGCCATTTAAGACAGTGCTGGTCTCTCATTTCCATGATAACAGAATTATCAACTATTACAAAAAACATGGACAAGGTTACAAAAGGTAAATCAACAAGGATGCTTTCTTAACTCTACTACTGTATGTATCAAACCGGTTATGCAGCATGGTGGATTATTAGCCTGTTTCTGCCATTGATTTAAAAAAAAAACAAAATACATAATTGGGGATAAAGTCACAATTCTAAGAAATAAAGTTAGAGCGGCGAGACATAAACTTGCAATTATGAGAAGAAAAAATAACAATAGCAAGATATAAACTTTCAATTCTGACTTTTCTGTCACAATTTTGAGTTAATATTTCGGAAGTTGGACTATATACTTGCAATTGCAAGTGTATATCAAGCAGTTCTGAGAAAAACTGTCCAATTTCTGAGAAAAAAGTCACAGCTAACACATAAATTTGCAATTCTATAAAAAAAAAACAAAAAAAAAACAACAAAAAAAAAAAAAAATATATATATATATAAATAAACAAACGCATTTTGCAATTCTGACTTGAAGATATCTGAAATTGTAGATTATCTCTTACAGCTCTGGCTTTTTTCTCATAATTAGGTGTTTATATCTAGCAATTCTGACTTTTTTTCACAGAATTGGGGGATATAAAGTCACAAATCTGAGAAATAAAGTCAGAATTACTGGATATAAAGTTGGAACTGTGTAATTATAAGAAAAGGTCACAATAGCAAGATATAAACTTGAAATTCTGAAAAAAAGTAAATAAATAAATAAATAATAATAAAATCTTACAATTCTGATTTTTTTTTCGCAATTTTGAGTTAATATTTTGCAAGTCAGACTATATGCTTGTAATTGCAAGCTTATATCAAGCAATTATGAGAAAAACTGTCCAAATTCTGAGAAAAAAGTCACAGTTAACACAAATTCACAATTCTGAGAATAAACGAGTGAATGAATGAATGAATGAATGAATGAATGAATGAACAAAGCTTGCAATTCTGACTTTTTAGTTCTCACAACTGGAGATTATTTTTTGCAACATTTTTCTTGTAATTGGGAATTTATATCTAACAATTCTGACTTTGTTTCTCATAATTGGGTGTTTAGATCTAGCAATTCTGACTTTTTTTCCCCAGAATTACGGGATATAAAGTTGGAACTGTGTAAACTTGGAATTATGAGAAAAAGTCACAATAGCAAGATATAAACTGAAAAAAGTAAATAAATAAATAATAAGAATAAGAAAAAGAAAGTCTTGCAATTCTGACTTTTTTTCTCACAATTTTGAGTTAATGTCTCACAAGTCAGACTACATACTTGCAACTGCAACCTTATGTCAAGCAATTCTGAGAAAAAAAAGTCACAGTTAACATATAAATTCGCAATTCTGATTAAAAACAAATTAATAAATAGGTAAATAAATCTGGCAATTCTGACATTGTTGGACTTTATAACTTGCAATTGTGAGTTTATATCAAGCAATTCTGAGAAAAACAGTCAGAATTGTGATAAAGTTACAGTTACCTTTTATTATTTTTTATTGTTTACTCAATAGCAAAAATGGTCTTCCTTTTAAAGGTGCCATAGAGGATGTGCGATCGCAAATCTTGAAAGTGAAAGTAAAAAAGTGATTGAGAGTTCAAAAGCAGTTTCAATGCCCCATATATTAATAGTGGGACCCTGATTAAAAATATATTTTCCCCCCTGTGTTCCCTTCTTGCTGTGTGAACTACTGAAATGAGCTGCACTGTGAAACAGCCAATCAGAGCAGAGCTCATCATTATTGTTCATGACCCTTCCAAATAAGGTCATAACAGACCATTTCATTCTAGAGACAAATCCTAGGGACGTAAATGGACATGTAAAACCGTTTCTGGAGAATTTTTGCCCTTACCTAAGCCACATACCTTATATGAAGAAGTCAGGACAATTTAAAATATTGTATCAATGCATTCTACTGTAAGGTCCAAAATATTCATCTTTGCATCTCCAAGCATGCGTTGTGATGATTTTAACAAAGTAATGGAAAGAATAACTACTGGTATTCTGATATCCATAATGACTATTTAGTGGATTCAGCTTTGACATTTCATTCATTTATAATACTTTTTTTTTTTTTTTTTCTTTATTTGATATAACATTTGAGGTATATGCTAAATCATTTTAATGAATGTCATGTTATGCTCATTACAATATAAAATGATCATCACGTAATTTAATTGTTAAATATAAATAAATTAAAATAGAAATATAATTTTACTGACATATAAACTGATATTTATATGTATTTTTATATATACAGCCTACTTTATTCAAATGTATTTTTTCTTTGATTTATATTATATTTAATTAATATTTCATGTTCATGTTTAGTAGTTTAGTAGTATATGTATATAATTACATTTACAGTGTATTTATGTTATTTATTTATAACCTTATTTTATAATTTGTTAGCATTGCTGTTCTGGAAAAAAAACATTAATGTATTAATTTCTTCATAAACAACAACAACCAATACTAAATTAATATAAATGGTTTAAACATAATAAATATGATAAAAAATACAAAGAAACAAATAAGCAAATTAATAAATAAACAACATTCATGCCAGACTTTACAGGGTTAAGATTGTAGCTAATTTTATACCCATAAAAGCCTTTCTTCTGGCACTGATACCTGCAGCACATCTGGTCTGCTGTCATTGTGTGCCAGCACATGCATTTTGTGGATCTGTATTAAAATTTAAACTTCAGGACACATGCTGCTATGAATGATGCACTGTTCCATAAATATGTAGTCTTCTTCTATGGAAAGTCAAAATGGAAGTGCAGTGCTCCTCCAGGGAAAATTGAAGAGAAAAAAAAAAAAAAAAAAAAAAATAAATAAAAAAACCTATTAGGTAATTAATGATATCAGTAATTGATATATCTTACTTTAACCCAACTACACCTGCAACAGATCCTCGCAATTGTAAGTTCATAAGAGTCTACATTAAAATGGGCATGATGGGTTTGTAAGGGCTTCATTACTCTGTAATTATTGTCACTTTATAGTTTATGGAAAGGGCTGACGTATTTGACTCTTTCATAGTGGTAGCGCTTTTCTATCATAATTGCATTCCAAATATATCTCAGTGTGAAAAGAGTGTGTATGCCGGGTAATTACGCAGTATAATAAGCTTCCCTGATGTATGTGTTGTACACATACACATGCTAAATGCTACTTCACAGCCACAGGATAAGTCAAATTAACTCTGCTGAAAGAGCTCTCAGCATTTATCATTTTTTTTATTATTATTATTATTTTTAAAAGAAATCTGTATGAACCCTATTCCTCTATTCATTTACTACACACAAGCTGATTTCATGACGGAAACAGCTTTATAAAATCTCCAAGCCATTTCCTTAGATGATAAGATTCCTCATGTTAAAATCTAAAACCATAAAAAGCATATTTATATACACATATGTTCTTATGTTATATACACATAAAATGTATTAATTTAATGTATTTCATAAATAAATTAGTAAATAAATGTTATGTATTATCATGCAAGCAAATTTGTATGCCACTTAATTTATAAGAATGTATAGAATTATGCATAAATCAAGTAATATATCATGCTATTTTTGTATTATATGTTTAATGTCTTATTTTATTTTTATTAATTTATGTATCTTTTTCTGTTGATTTCAGAGTAATTTTGAGGAAAAACCCTTAACTGATACAAATAAATTAGCCTTGAATGCATTGAAAGTCACTTTGGATGAAAATATCTACCAAATTGCATAAATAAATAAATAAATAAATATCATGCAAACAAATTTGTATGCCACTTAATTTATAATAATTTATAATATTATGATGTAAATATATTACAAGTAATATACTGTGTTATTTTCAACTCCCTATTTTTGTATTGTATGTCAAGTTTGTTTATTTATTTATTTATGTTGATTTTAGTTGTTTAATTTTGAGAAAAATCATTAACTGATACAAGTAAATGAACCTTGAATGCACTGAAAGTCACTTTGGATTGGAGTTTCTTGAAAATTGCATTAAAAAAAAAAATAAAATAAATAAAATACATACATACATACATTTTATGTATGCAAACAAATACGTATGTCACCTAATTTATAAGAATTTATAAAATTATGATGTAAATCAAGTAATATATTATGTTATTTTCAACTCCCTATTTTTGTATTGAATGCCAAGTTTATTTATTTATTTATTTTGATTTTAGTTGTTTAATTTTGAGAAAAAGCCTTAACTGATACAAGTAAATGAACCTTGAATGCACTGAAAGTCACTTTAGATTGGAGTTTTTTCAAATAAATAAATAAACAAATAAACAAACAGAAAAACAAACAAATAAATAAATAAAATAAAATAAAATAAAATAAAATACATACATACATACATAACATACATTTTATGTATGCAAACAAATATGTATGTCACTTAATTAATAAGAATTTATAGAATTATGACATAAATCAAGTGATAGATTGTTATTACCAACTCCTTATTTTTGTATTGTATGTGTGTTTATTTATTTATTTAGTCAGTCAGTCGGATGGTTTTAATAGTTTAATTTGGAGAAAAAACATTAACTGATACAAATAAATGAACCCTGAAAGGACTTTGGATTTTTGTTTCTACCAAATTGCATAAATAAAATAAAATAAAGTAAAATAAAATAAAATAAGTAAGTAAAGTATATAAGCAAACAAGTAAAATCAAACTGAAAGCTGAGTGTAAAAATGGCAATATGTTTTGATCTTATTTGGTAATTGTGTGAAGGTGTTTGAATGTGCTTTTTCTAATAAAAAGTATAAAAAATATATGTTATTAACTTTAGTCTCTGTCACTATGGTTACATTCATTATTCACAGGCGTTGTGAGGACAGAAAAGCAGCATAATTATTGTGTTCATACAGTATTTAAGCCGCTCCATTAAGCTGCTGTACACAACAATTCAAGAGTTGCCAAATTGAAGAGGTCGTCAGTCTCAAACACTAACTGTGAGTTTACCCAGAATCCTTCTGTTGTGCAGTCATTACCTCATCCGTGGCATTACTATGCTTTGAATGTTTGCCCTAGAGACGTGCCACAGAGAGTTTGTCAAAAGCACATTTTCTTTTTTTTCTTTTTTTCCTAGTTCATTATGACTAAAGAATTTCCCAGTGGGAGTCATTCCCTATTGCTTTAACCATTAAATCACGCACTTGTGAATCAGTGACAACTCACAATTTGCAGTCTGGTCCCAAGCAGTACCCCGGCTTTCAAATAAATTACTGTGATTCAATATTTATCTAAAAATGACAATTACAGCTATGATGTATGGTCATGGTATGTTTAATGGTGCAGGAGAACAGAAATATACATGCTGTAGACTGCGGCTTTTCTGTGCGGTTACACTGATTAATACGCCTGTTATTCTGGCCCTGGTGGGCTTCGGGCAGAGCTGTAAATCCGTAAGCTAATTTATTGGTCACTTTGCAGTGCAGGAAATAACATTTGCTGTAGAAAACTGTAAATGTAAGTTTACAGCAGGAGATAAATAAAGAGCTGTAACTCTAAATGCCTCATTTATGGTAATTTATGAGTTTTCTGTTAAAAAGATGAGATGCTTTTTGCGAAATAATGATCACAATGTTATTGCAAACACATTATTCAGGCACTTTTGTTGTCAGGGCATAATAGCCAATACAAAGGCCTCATCTTCTATAATATGCATAATAAGCTACTCAAAAGGTGCAATTCCCCATACTTTACTGTGTGTGCATGAAAATTGCTGTGTTTGCATAAAAACATAACCCACGATGCTTCTGATTTGTTTGGTCGTGAAAAGGGTGTTACTGCAAAAAAATGTCTCCAAACATTATTCATACATCAGTTCTAATGTAAATAAATTATTAACTATATCTAACAGACCAAAATAATTCTAAAAATAAACATGGTTTGTAAAATGTTAAACGCATACTGTGTATTTGTAACATGCATATTGTTGTATAGGGTTTACTCTAGACTTTTCTCCTTTTTTCCCAATCCCTATTAAGACTTGTATGGCTTAATATAACATAAATGATGACTCTTACTGATATATGTAGTAGACAATCCATAAAAGATTTATGTTATTTAAAATAACGTAAGATTTACGTTATTTCGCTGATGTAAAATGGTTACTGGCGCTACTATTGTTACCGCAACACATTTCGGAAATAAAATGCTGATACGATGAGCAGAGCTAAAGAGCTCACAGGTGGTGATGGATTTAAGCGTAGGCTTAAACCAAACACCGTACCAACGATTTTTCCCCACAAGGAATCTAAACGCCCTGGATATCGAGTGAAATCCACGCTGAGAAACTCCTTCAGTGGCTGCGACGTCATGTCAAGCATTAGCATGTTTCCGTCCTGCCAGGATGGCATCTAGCGTTTCTTGTCTCTGCCAATTGTAAGCTCTTTCAGTAGCTGTGCTCTACTAAAAACCACAAAGGCATCAGGACTTAAGTGGAGAGAACAAAGACGCAGGTCTTTAGAAAGTTTTATTCGTCAGCAGGCATCTTCCCATTCTTTTCTTATCACTAGGAAAGTAGTAAAGACTTACATCTCTTCTGTTGTTGCCCTTCGACTGAAAATTACAACCAATAGTCTCGCATAATGTGGCATCGGATCAGTATTTTATTTTCCGAGTTGTGTTGCGGTAAAAATAGCAACAGGTAGCGCCAGTAGCTCACAGAGTGCAACCATTTTACATTATCGAAATAATGGTGCCCCCAATAGTCCAAAATATGTATATAACAATGTGGATTCTTTTAAATAACGTAAACCTTTCATGGGTTTTTTACTACATATTTCAGTAAAAGACATCATACAAGTCTAATACCAGGGGTTCGCTTTAAAAAATTGTCTGATGCAAACTGAGAATTGTGAGATATAAATAGAGAAATACAAGTTAAATCTGTCATTCTGAGGAGAAAAGCAAGATTTGGGGATTACGATTACCAGAATTCTAAAAAGTGAGAACTGCGAACTATAAACTCAGAATTGCAGGGGAAAATGGATGAATTCAAAAATAAATTTTAATAAATAAATGCATTTTTTTTAAAGTAAATAAATAAATAAAACACAGTGGTGGGGGATACAAAAAGAATGATTCTGATTATTATTAATTAATGTGACATTTAATTATATTAGGTTACATTTAATTATGTTAAGTTACAGTCATTTTATATTACAGTGGTTAAAGGGATAGTTCCTAGAAAAATAAAAATTCTATCTATCCACTTACTCTTCCCCAGACCTGTGCATCAACTTATATTTCATACAGTTGACTGTTGACAAATATGATGCTGGGAAACAATGCAGTTATGCCCTAAAAATATATATCACAAGCTTAAATGTGATTTTATACAACAGTAAATAAGAAGTATATTGTGTTATACTTTGAGCAAAATATTGTGTTTTTGCTCAATTTTGCAGAGAACGTATTACCTTTGAAGCCACAGCAAAATTGTTGCGTGTCTCCAAGCAACACAGCTTCTGTTCTGAATGAATCCGCGTTTGAATGAATCGTGTGAACCAATGATTCAAATCAGCCATTTAAATGATTCAAATGAATAAATTAATAACTTATAAAGACATTGACCACAACTTGCTGGCAGATTTAGTTTCTTATTTAAAAGAAAAAGAATACAAAAAAAAAAAAAAAAATCATTTACTCACCCTCATGTCATTTAAAACCTTTATTTTATGGAACATAAAAGAAGATATTGTGAAGACTGCTGGTAACAAAGCTGTTTTGGTTACCAATGATATATGAACAAAAAATACTGAGATGTTTCTCAAATTATGTTCTGTTATGTTCCATTGTTTACATTAGGAAGTTGCAGCCTAAATGTATATGTGTAATAAATTCTATGTTGAATCAAATAAAAATTGCCTTTCTAAAAATTTGCAACGTCTACTTGATACTTTCTCATTTAACACAAAAATAGCTTTAAATAATCTTTAAATAAATATATATATATGTGTGTGTGTGTGTGCACTATCCCTTACTCAAGCTACTGTATGACTTTCCTGTTGTAGATAAAATAACAGAAAAATAGGAAATTATATACAGAGGAAACAACTAATGACCCCACAGTAGCCGAGCCATAAAAATTGAGTTATTAGCTTACTATTCTCAAATGTTTGACAGGATAAACAAACAAACAAACAAACAAACAAAAAAAAAGAGATACAAGTAACATACCAACAAACAGTAAAATAAACTGTAATCAAGTTAAGGTTCACAAATCCAACCAGGGACGAGTTAATGAACAAAATAAATCATCATGTCATACATATGGTATTAATTTGCTAATTTTACCCCTTTTTCATGTATTGTGTGGTTTGCCGTCCAAAGTTCTGCCAACAGACTTTTTTTTTTCCAATTCAAAAGTCTGAGAATTGCACGCAATATTGTGTGCTTACATATAGCATTTCATATGAACTGCTTAAAAGACAAGACAGATATTTTTAAGTGCAGTCCAAGAGAAGGGTTATTTGATAGCAGAACAGCATATCTTGCAATGATTATCACAGATTTTTTTTTTCAACTTCATAAAAATGCAATTACAGTAAAGCTTGGTTTTCTCCAGAGGACTTTCACCTGACTTTACCACATATTTTGTCTAAATAAGGCTGTTTCTGACAGCAGCTAGTACTGAAATAATGCAGGTGTGCTAATGAGCTGTGTACTTTTGCAAAGAACACAGACGAACTGACTCTACACATACTTGGCTTATGTACTATCTTTTTTTTTTTATGTCCTCCACTACCTGGAGCTCTGGTTTTGAATATTTTAAAAGGGCTATAGTAAAAGTAGGCTCTATAATGAAGTGCAGATCCAGTTTGATTCCCAATCCAGCAATCCAATATGGTATTTAACTAAATTAACAATAAATATGCTCTACAGTAATAATGAGTCCATAATAATAATAATAATAATAATAATAATAATAATAATCTGGTTCTTTTCATTTATTCATTTATGCACCTCTTCCACAATGAATGTTAATTTTCTGTTTTAAAAGAGATATAATGTCAGAAATTTGTATTATTAATTATATTATATTATATTATATTATATTATATTATATTATATTATATTATATTATATTATATTATATTAAAGTTAATGTTTTGGTGCCTGAAAGCTAATGTTATGTTGATTTCAAATAGCTAACATCATTTTGCATTTGTATTCACAGTGTCAAATGTGTTTTTATGACAGGACACTGGAGGTCAGTGCTGGAATCTGATGTCATCAAAGACAACAGAGGTGTTGCCAACTCAGCCTTCAATAATGTGTAATGTCTACATTTTAGTCATGCTTAAATATATATGATCCTTAAGTGTATATGATTTCCACCAAATGTTGACCTGGTCAAGAACCACAGAAAGGCATGGCACATAAACTTGAAAGTTAAAAGTAGCTTGTAATTGAACAGTGAAGCCCAGCTGTTCTGGAGAAACTGGAGCCAAACCCAAAAAACCCTAGAAAAATATATAAAATATCCATATATATGAGGAAAGCACAGCCTGTCCTCTATAGTGGCAGCCGGCTACACTTTAAAGCTAAACTGGATGATAGAAGATGCCACAGGGACTGTACATTTTCCCAGAGTATAGCCAAATTTATGCTGTGTGCAGCAGGCAGTTTATTAAAAAAAAAAAAAAAAAGGTAGATAGAGAGGAACTAGATGCTGGAACTATATTTTCCCCCTCATGTATAATGTCCCTTCTGATTTACAGATGTCACTAAAAAGTAAATGGCAAAAAATAACTGAAGAATCATTAATCAAAATAGACAGTATCAAAGTTAGCAGGGATAATCAAAATAGCTAAAATTACTATTGCATTTAAAGTATGGAGGCTCATTTCTGCCACACAAGAATAAAACCCCTGCTTTGGTACAGGTAAATAATATTTATGTCAACAAAAGATAAAAAAGATAAAATTATGGCATGCTCAGACAGTTATGAGATAATAGCTGTAATTATAATTATAATAAAGTTTGAAAATATTAGATGGTTACTTAAAGGAAAAGTTCCAAAACAAAGATTCACATATAATGTGCTTAAGACAAGATGAGAAAAAAAAAATTAAAAAAAAAAAAAAAAAAAAAAATATATATATATATATATATATATATATAAAACATAAAACATAATTCTAACCCTTTGTGTGATAATTATGATTTACCAAAACATGATTTTTTTTTTATTTTATTATTTGGTAACGCCTTGCAATAAGGTTCATTAGGTAACATTAATTGCATTAACATTATATTAACAAATAATTTCAGCATTTTCTATTGCACTATTAAAACCACAAGTTGTGTTTGTTAAAATTAGTTAATGCACTGTGAACAAACATGAACTAACAATGAATGACTGTTTTTTTTTTTTTTTTTTTTTTTTTTTTTTTTACACTAACAAATATTAACAAAGTTAATTAATAAATGGTGTAAAAATGTGTTATTACACAAATTGTTCATTGCTTGTTTATGTATTACATTGACTAATGATAACAAATGACACCTTAAGTTTTTTGTTGTTGTTATTGTTTTTGTTTTTTTTATTTGGTGGAAATGGGCAAAAATTACTATGAAAATTCACCAAAAAATTCTGTAATCATTTACTCATCCTCATGTTTTTTTTTTTTTTTTTGTTTTCAAACCTGTATACCAATCTTATTTGTGGTAAACAGAAGAAGATATTTTGCTAATATAAAAAGTCAATAGGGTCCCATATTATTAACCCTGCCCACAATACCTGATTGGTTAAAATACCCACTTCAAAATGAATCACATTTTACATTAGTTTTTATAAACCCTATTGCAATTGTTAGAATGGTCACAGTAAAACTGATCATGTAGACCAAATCAAGTTTCATAAAGACTTGAAATTTGGAGGGATGGCAGTACTCACACCACCTCCAACGTGACCAAGGCTCGTCCCAATCGGCCTGACGGGGGCGCTACAGTGATCGAAAAGTCGCTTATAAATCACACTGCAAAAAATGCTTTTCTTACTTAGATTTTTTTGTCTTGTTTCCAGCCAAAATATCTAAAAATTCTTAAATCAAGAAGGATTTTCTAGACAAGCTAAAATTATTGTCTTGTTTTCAGAAAAAATACATCAAATTTAAGTGAGTTTTTGCTTAGAACAAGCAAAATAATCTGACAATGGGGTAAGCAAAATAATCTAATTTCAAGCAGAAAACAAGATTATTTTTAGATTAGATTATATTTTGCTTACCCCATTGGCAGATTATTTTTCTTGTTTCAAGCAAAAACTCAATTATGACTTCGATATTTTGGATGGAAACAAGACTAAAAAATCTAAGTAAGAAAAGCATTCTTTGCAGTGCAACAGTTGCAGGCTCAAGCGTTTTTATGTCGTTGGAATCCGTGAGCCTTTTTTGCAAAATCTACTTTTGCGAACTACTCCTAGATTTTTGGCCCGATTGAAACCAAACTATTGCAGAAAGATTCTCTGGAGAGTGAATATGAATAATTATTAAAAAAGGTTAAACGTTCGACTCACTGTGGTAAAGGGATGCCAAAACGTTCGAAGGGGGCAGGGCCACTTTTAGTAAAATGCATATAACTCCTGAATGGAATGAGATATTATCGGCAAATTTGGCACACTTATGTAAGGGTTCAAGCAGAGGTCACAGGGAAAAAAAAAAATCACGGTGATTAGCCCCTTGGTGGCGCTAGAAGAGGGGGCAAAAAACATAAAAATTGCTATAACTAGGGAACCATTTGTCCTGTCAACATGAAAATTGCTGTGCACGGTCTTGGTCCAAAGTGCCACAAGTGTCTCAGAGAAAAAAAAACAAAAAAACATGGCTGCCATTGGCCAATGAAGTTTGAGCACCTATTAGACAAGGTTAACGGAGGCCAATCGGAACGAAACTCAGTGGGCTTGTTCAACTCACAACCCCAAAGTTCTGTTAGAAATTTGTAAGAAATCGGCCCCTGGAGGGTGGTATCACATTTTTTGAGGGCGTAAACGATTGCACGGTTTTATGCACATCCAGAAGATGTGGTAAAAACTACTTTTGCCAACTACTTTGGGGTTATATCGCTTAGTCTGGGAAAAAAAAAAAAAAAAAAAAAAAAAAACACCACAGTGCAATTCTGGACTCTCTAGGTCAAAAATTATAAAAAATCATCATTATCAAAAACATGTTGAAATTTACATTTTGTGAAGCTATAACGTGGTCGATTAAAAAAGGGGCCTGTGCAAATATACCCAAAAGCCTATGAAGCCTAAAGGAAAGCTCAAAACGTCACAAAACCTGCTGAGCACATACGACTAAACAAGCATGCAAAGTTTCAGAGAGACTGGACCACAGCTGGTGCTATAACAGTCATAAATGTTATAGAAACATCATATTTCTATTGTAAATCAACTAGATTTGACAAAAATGCTTGGTTGCAGGCTTGCTAAAAATATGTAATGTCCTTTTCCTTATGTGCTTAAATACCTAAAGAGCCTGAACCCTAGTAATCGCTGCTTGCAGCTATACATGTAGCAAATATGTATCACTTAAACTCATGAACAAACCTGTCCTGGTTTTTATTAAAAATACACTTTTTTTTTTTTTTTTTTTTTTTTTTTTTTTTAGCAGTTACCAGTGGTGGAGGTGGTTTCCACATTCACATTGCATCGTTCGTGCACTTAACCTAACTCTCCATTGAGCAAATGCTTGATTCATGTAATAAGAAAGATCGGCACAAAAAACATCTTCATCCCACATAAATCAGCTCATTGCTGAAGACACATTTTCTAATGAGCCCAACTGTTTATTTGAGAGATTATCATTGGTATTTGGCATTTGGAAACATGAGTGATCTTTTGATTGGTTTGTCTGTCAGCAGTTGTGCTCCTCTCTCTTCTCTTCTCCCGACTCTGTCCTCATCAAAACCAAACACACTGAAGTGTTGTTAGTTTGACAAAGAAAAGCAGAAATGATGTTTGACAGCTGTCACATGACTGTGAGTGATTTGATATACTGCGGAAAGAGAAAACCCGATGACACCAATGACTGCAGTTCATTTAACTCTTACAGATGTGATGAAAGGTGTTTACAGCAGACATGACATTACTTTTTCATCAAATGTCAGAAAACAGTCAATAAAAATCATGTCAGGAGGAGTCCCACAGACATTTTGGCTTCTCTGGACTGCTAAACTTTGTTTTTAATTCTTACGTCCATGCATTCACAATAAACAGCTAGTAAAATTTCAGTTGTGAATAAATAAATACATAAAAAGAATGCAAAACCACAATAAAAGCAGTCCACAGCACTAGACAGAAACTCTTTTTAAAGTCTTTTCAATTAATCTAAATATTTGGTTCACAATTTTTTTTTAAATGATTCATTCACAAATTGAACTAATCTACTTCTCAACTTTTTAGAACATTATTAGCAAATAGCAGCTTTAAAATTGTGAGAAATTATCATTTGGACTCTTTCTACAGCATGGCAGAAACACAACTGAGTTATTTCTCCAAGTAATTTTTACAAACTGCTGTTAATGCATTTGTTATTTATTTATATAAATATGCATTTATTTATTTTATTTATTTATTTATTTAAATTAAAGGGAAATATGTTTCTACTAGGGCTGTCAACGATTAATCGCGATTAATCGCATACAAAATAAAAGTTTAAGTTTGCCTAATATATGTGTGTGTACTGTGTGCAATTATTATGTATATATAAATACACACAAATTAATGTGTATATATATGAGAAATATGTTATTAATATACAAAATGATTTTATTTATATATAATATAAATTATATAAAAAATTATAATAAATACATATGCTTGTAAATATTTCTTAAATATATACATGAATGTGTTTATATTTATATATACATAATAATTATACACATTATACACACATATACTAGGCAAACTCAAACTTTTATTTGGTATGCGATTAATCGCGATTAATCGTTGACAGCCCTAGTTTCTACTCATTTTGCTATTTTTTCTTAACCATTTAAAATTGTCTAGGTATTGCTAGAAAGCCAAATATGAATTTTAAACTTTGTTTTTACTGTATTTAGACAGGGTTAAATAAATAAATAAATAAATAAATAACCCTGCAAACCAGAATGGTTACAGCATTATAAAGTTAATTTCACCTAAAAATGAAAATTCTGTCATTATTTACTCTCATGTTGTTCCAAAACTGTGAGACTTTTTTTTTTTTCTTTTTTCTATGAAACACAAGAAAAGAACAGCATGAAAAGAAGAAAATGTAAAGAAAAAAATCCTGAGACATTTCTAAAAACATTTTTTATTTATGTTCCACAGAAAGAAAATCTTACAGGTTTGGAATGACATGAATGTGTGTAAAATGATACAATAATTTTCATAGCTTTTTCACTGACCATTTGTAAAAAATGGTTAATATTTTTTTGGAACCTGTCATTATTTTTTCAGAATTCTTTGATGAATACAAAGTTGAAAAAGAACAGCATTTATTCAAAATATAAACCTTTTCTAACAACATAAGTATTTTATATCACTTATTATTATTATTTTTTTAAATCAATTCAAAACATCCTTGGTGAATAAAAGTATTAATTTCTTAAAAATAAATAAATTAATTAAATAAATAAATAAAAAATGCAGTTCTTTTTAACTTAAGAATCCTAAAAAAAGTATCACAGGTTTCATCAAAATATTAAGTTAACTGTTTTCAACATTTATAATAAATTAGCATATCAGAACAATTTCTGAAGGATCATGTGACACTGAAGACTGGAGTAATGATGCTGACAATTCAGCTTTGCATCACAGAAATAAATTATAATTTAAACTACATTCACACAGAAAACAGTTATTTTATATTGAAATAATATTTCACGATATTACAGTTTTATCTGGATTTTTGCTCAGATAAATGCAGCAAACAATAAAAATAATAATAAAAAAAATAACACACTGAATGGCAGTATATATATAAATAAAAGGAGTGTCCTATCCTATTTTGTGACCTATGCTTCTAAAGTGAGGAATCTAGTACACTTGGTTATGAATTTGTTTAGGTCAAACATATGGTCACAGGAAATTGATAGCACTGATCACGGATTGCCAAATAAAACCTGAAAGAAACTTAAGATGTTTTCACCTACTCCAAAGTATTTAAGCACACAGGGTCTTGAGCTTTGGATTTTGAGTCCCAACTCTGTATAACTGGTTGTGAAGTGGGGTCAGCTTTTAACATCTGATTTAAGTTAAGAAGGCCACTGTCATTTTCATCTAATGGATTCCATTCTTCAGAAAATCATCTCTCTGTGAACAGCTGAGGCCACATATGTGTGTAACCTCCTTTTTATTTTGCACTTTTAGTTCACTTCTCATTATGAAACACTGCCATATTTGCTAAGAGCTTGTTCTAGAGGGAGCATTACTGATACAGAACTAAAGCCAGTTAATAATGCACATAAGACGCTGGATCGAGACACAGACCTGAGAAAGACTTAAAAGGCTAGCTATACATCTCAAATACAGTTTCTGGTATCTCTGATATAAAAGGTTGCAATCTAATTACATTAAATGATTTACTGCTCATAACAAGACTTTCAAGCATAATGTAAGTGGTAGGACAATGCATGATGAGCAGAGAGAAACTTTTAAAGACTTCAGTCCAAGCCAAAAGTGCCTAATGAATCAAACTGAGATGCAGCAATTACATAGATGACAATTTGGAGATTTCAAGATGAGTTTTATTTATTATCTCAGTTTACTGTATCACTTCTCAATGGCTCATTTGGTGCAATGGCATTTCAACGCATTGGAGTCTAACCTAATTTTCTGTGGAAAAATAACACACCTGTAGTCTTGGAAATAACATTAAGGTGAGAAAATAATAATCATTCCTTCATCAAGACTTAAATACAACATTTAAAAATTATAACATTCAGTGTAAATTACTTAAACTGTTTTATTACTTTAAACTTTTGTTTTAGATTCTAGTGATGGGAAATTGCAAAGTTGCAAAATCTTTTATCGAGTAATTTTGTTCATTTTAGCAAAATGTAATTAAATTGTTACATGTTACTTACCTAACACATCTACTGCTTACACAAATGTTGATCACACTACAAACCAAACCATAATGCTATAATAAATAGAAAAGTTTAATTCATTGTTTACCTGGGTCTTTAGTCTATGATTAGCTCGCCTCACCTCTTATCTGACAATTTTTTGGGTTTGAATCAGTTGTTCATCACGTGACAGCCCCATAAGCTCAACCAGTGCAGTGTGAGCCAAAAAAATAATTGATTAGTTCATCTCTCGAGTCTTCGGGTTCGAGTCATTCGTTCATCGCGTGACAGCCCCATAAGATGAACGAACGACTCAAAAAACCTGAGGACTCGAAACAGGTGAACAAATTCCAGTACAGAACCTAATAGGATGTCGCATGTGTGACTGAATGAATCATTCACCGAGATGACTCGTTCTTCCCGAGTCACATTAAAGATTCATTTAAAATGAACGAATCGTTCAAAATGAACGAATCGTTCAAGAACGAACCATCGCTATTAGATTCTGACTTGGTGAAATGTACATTTCACCAGGTGTTGACCTTGTTCTGCACCTGTTTATTTGTTATTTTGTTCTAAAGCCCCAGGCTTTATTTTTGGATTAATTGTTAATGTGGTTGCGAGTCTGTTCATATCAGCAAGCATTAATACATTGCAAGGTCAGAAAAACATCAAGCCCCCATGGCATGAAGTCAATCAACTGAGGAGTCCTTGATGTTCTTTAGAATGGAGTACTTCTTATGTTTTGTTCTTTTTTGCTAAAAGTGTTAAAATGTTTTTTTTTTTTTTTTTTTGCTGTGGTAATTAGGTTCATTAAGTAATTAAGCATATGTGCAATGCACAGACATCTGTGTGGTATAATTTTAATTTTGGTATTTTGGAAAAACAAATACCTGGAACTGATTCAGTTAACGTTGAAGTGGATAAAGACAAAGTATACTTTATTTTCCATGTTCTGCTCTGCCTAGCACACAGTTGAGCAAGCTAGCCTTCTAGGGTGCACTCCACTGACTGTGAGTGCGGATAGACATGTTCGACGTGTACGCACCCAACAGACCATTGTTTTTGAGCGCTCAAACCCTCACACATGTGTAAGTCTGCAAGGATGTGTGCGTGGACATCAGCAGACTGTGCTTATGATGAAAGTTACATCATTGTGAAATTGATTTTTCTTGGGGTGTCAGCACAAGAAATTTTTCTGAATTCTTTACCATTTGTCTTGATGGACAAACAGATAGTCCCACCCCCAACTCACAGTATTGGTTGAGACAATGTGTGGATGGGGTTGCTCGAAGTATTGGTGAAATCAGCTTACAAGTGGAATATTAGTTGTTTCTGCATATACCAGAGATGAAGATAAAACATGGAATTATGTAAGCATTTAAGTATTTTTGATTATTTAGGGTCTTCATCTAATGTCTGTAGGATACTTTGGTTCATATTCCTCTATGGGCGTGTCAAAAACAGCTCTGTTCACAGCGACCCATTTCAGTGCATGTTTCTTTAAATGATAAACCCCACCCCATTATTCCATTTTTTTGTGTATTTGGTGTCACATTACCATCAAAAGCAAAACTAATCTACTGCATCCTCAGTGGCTCTGAGCTGGAGCTGGTTTCGGGCAATGAAACAAAGTATGTAAAATAATTAAATAAATTAGCACAATCATGTACTGGTGATCTCGCAGGCTGAGGATAGGACCCAACACTACTGTCGCATTTTATTTACTCACCCTCCATACATCCTAGGTGTATATGACTTCCTTCTTTCAGATGAATGCAATCAGAGTTATATTACAAATTATCCTGGCACTCCCAAGCTTTAGAACAGCATAGACGAGTGTTTCTCTTCATCAGTCCAGAACAAGTCCAATAAAGTGCATCCATCCATCATAAAAAAAAGTGCCTCACATGGCTCCGGGGGTCAATAAAGGCCTCCTGTAGCGTATCGATGCGTTTTTGTAAGAAAAATATCCATATTTAAAACATAAGAATCACTTTATATTAGCTTGCACTAACTGCTTTGGATAGGGGCGTAGCTGGACAAAAATATCATCTAAGCTCTTCGCCAGTCGCAACACAGTGAAACAGGTAACCAATCACAACACATTTCATTTTTCGGAAGGCGGGCCTTTATTAAACCCGAAACTAATTGAGCCATTTGTGCCAGACTGAGGAGAAAGTATTTGTAAGATTGTAAATTACGTTAAAAATAATGCATTTTTTGAACCACCAAGCATGAAAGCATGTTCTAGTACACCCCCAAAACAAAATCAGACCTTTGTAAAAAAGCATAATGGAAGCCCTTTAATTGTGGAGTGGTTGTGTCCACACTTCTTGGACACATTTACATGCAAACACCTTGTAAAAGTGAATTTGGCATCTGATGTCCCCTTTAAAGTTGGTGGAGCAGTTCATTTACTGCCTATGTTTAGAATGTGAAGATTATCATGATGAACAAAACGTGCAAGTAGGGCTGCTGCTTAATAGTTGACTAACAATTAGAAGAGAAGAGGAAAAAGAGGCTTGGTCGACTAAAATTGTATTAGTTGCTTAGTCACAGAAACAAAACAAAACAAAACAAAAACAAAAAAATCCACAGGAAGTGGCAAAGTCACTGTGGTTAACAGCTGGTCTATATGGTAATATAATGTTAGTATGTCAGGCAGGACATCTAAACACTCACTTATCATTCACCGACCTCAAATATGGCTATTCATCTGAAATATGTAGGTAACAGCTACTTTACATGGCAGCTCAATATAATGCTAACCTGGAAAAATTTGCACTATTGAAGTGTCTGTGTGGATTGGGGAAACCAAATAATAGCGCGTTTACTGCAGGACAGATAGTGGCACTGGTGCACTCACTTGCTCTTAAAATACTCCATCATTTTTGGCCACACAGATAAAAGTAATACATCTTTTGAATCTATAAAGATTATCCTTTGTGTGCACTCAGAATAACATCAAAACATTGTGCTTTTGTAAAATAATTAAAGCAAACAGGATGCCCTTCTGCCGTCTCGGTCTCTGTGAAACATAAGCGTGAAACTCTGTGTATACTTACCTTACAGACATGAAAATATATCTATAGAGAGTGAAATGTCCACTTTTAAATAAACCAATTCATATAGAAAACAAATGTTCTCAGATTATGTAATCCATATGAAACATGCAAACAGGCACATTACTACTATGGAGATGATGAGTCAGTGTCACCGACTTCATCTCTTAAGCCGAAAACATAGAAGGCAGTTTATCAATAAATTATTAAAACGTTAATGCAGTCTCTTTGCTGTTTCCCCCCCGACACATTCATAATTATTATATCTGCCGGTGGACTGTGGCAAACTTCTTTTGAATGTGCTTGAGTGCTTATTAGGCTATGTAGGCAATTAAAGGCTCATTATTATGATTCATATGGTTTATTAATAAACGTGTGACTGATAGTTGACTAATGCTTAAAATGAACGACTACTAGTCGACCAGAAAAATCTTTAGATAATCTTTTTATATTAAGCTTTGATATAGTAGTTTTTTAAAGGGGAAATAAATAAATAAATAAATAAATACTTTAAAATTTGCATTGTGAGCTAAATTTGTGGATTTGTGGAAAATATTTAATTTAGTGAACTGATGAGGTTAAACGTCAGTTAATGAGAAGGTCCAAAGAGGGTCCAAAGTCCTATAATTGAAGTTCAACTAATGTCAACCTGCCCTCTTTTACAATACCACCCTGTGGGAAGGGAATATGTCACCATGTACCAGTTTTCCAGGAACCACTGTTCCCTTTTATCATTCTCGGAAGCCAGATGAGTGAAGCATGAGAGGCTGACACCACCTGCAGGCTCTCATTCACCATGTTCTGTCCCCAGCATGCAGGATGTTTGACAACGAATGACTTTGATTTACATGCTTTGAATTAGAATGTTCTACTTTCTACTTGTCCGACATCTGGACAAACATTATCAGTATGTGAAAACGAAGTAACAATGTGTAAACTGTAAAATTAGGGTGGTCATTTGACAATACATGGAAAATGTGCTGGAATTGATATTTGTGGTTGAGGAATTTCAAGAATATTTTACCTGATCCTTCATGTACAGTACAATATAGTACAATGATTTTTTTCTTCAGTTTTCTTTTTCACTAAAAGCTACAAGTCACATCTTAGTATGCCAGGCCACTCTAAAAGCACTTACTAGGAGTGTTACAACATCCTTTTTAGTGCACAAGATCTATCTCAATCATGACTCAAGAGACTCATGATATCTTCCTGGTTTCCATTACCCGTTTTAGTGTCTGCGTTTTTTGCATCTTCCTGATCTCTAAGCTCTTGTTCCATCTTTTAAATGTCAGCAGGCTGAAAATGAAGCACTGAAGACGTCTAAAATCACCTTGTAAAAACTTGTGTCAGCTGTCCCCTCTCATCTCAGATGTTGTGGAGTGGCTACTTTGAGAAGCACAATCTGTATGACCTTTATTTGACTGGCTTTAGAGATTAAAAAAAAATAAAAATAATTAAGTCACTCCATCTGAGAATAAAACAGTCATACAAATAACCTCCAAAAGGTGAGATAGGTGCCTAATAATGCACTTTTCTACAATGTATTTATTTATTTTTGGCATTCAAATGTGTTTTCAGAAGGTGAAGTGTGTAATTTCTGCACCACTAATGGAATTCTGCACCACTTTTGGAATTCCTAATGGAATTCCAAAAATGGAATCCCCAATGGAATTTCACACAGTCAAGTTCCCAAAAAAATTCCATAAACTGAATTCCCAATAGACTTCCACAACTGAAATTCCCAGTGGAATTCCAAAGTTTTTTTCAAACAGGTTTCCTTAACGTCCTGGGGTCGAGAAAGTTGTATATTTTTCTAGATGACAGCGAAAAGAACGTGAACTGCTCCCTCAATTTTTATTGAATGTCGCTTACACATCATTGTAGCCCAGTTTGTGTTGATTACAATGTAATCAGACTTTAGCCATTAATTTGTTAAAATACTGAAAAAAGCACAAATCTCAGGGCATGTCAAAACGTCTCCAGGGCCCCAAAACACCCTCAGAACCCAGAGGGTTAAAGGAGAAGTCCACTTCCAGAACAACAATTTAAAGATAATGTACTCACCCCCTTGTCATCCAAGATGTTCATGTCTTTCTTTCTTCAGTCATAAAAAAATTGTGTTTTTTGAGGAAAATATTTCACGATTTTTCTCCATTTAATGGTCATGGACATTTTCCCATTTCAGCACTCTCCCCTGTCCGTATGCATTTCTCAGTCATTTCATACACATACACTGCACTTGTTGTGTAGTTTCGTCCCTGTGATGTTTGTCTGTGTGGCGTAGTCAGTCTTCCGGCGGGAAACATCATGCTGGCCAAACCGAATGAACAAGCGGCAACCGATTATGACATCACGGGCTTGGTCGCGCCGGCGCAGCGCAACCGGAAGCTGGGAAACCATTGTGTAGTTTGAATGGGTGTTTTTGTGTGTATTTACATGTGGAAATTATGTGTTAAAAGTATTGTGTTAATGGATTGTGTTTATTATTATATGGAGAGCTGCAATGAATTATTATTGATTAATTATAATAGATGTCAAGCAGATGTGGTTTTTGTGTGTGTATTAAATGTTATACTTACCTGTGAAGGGTCCAGAAAGGGGCGGGGTTTGGCCTATATAAGCCGGGGCCAAACCCAAAAACATTACTTGTTTACCAAGTTGACGCAAGAGTGCTACTGCGGTGCCTCGAGCAAACCCAAAACCCCTTTGTATACTGTGGATACCTGTTTGTTGCACATATATCATTGTTGGATTATTTTCTGGTTTATTTTTCCTTTTTGTTGTTTCTTTGGTACTTTGGATTTTTGTCATTTTTGTGTGCACTTGTATATATTCTTCACTGTGGATGAACTTTCTGGCACTGTAAAGAAATTTCACCTCGCACGAAAGTGCTTTGCAAGTGAGCCATCATTTTTTTTTTACATCCTACACGGACTCACATTTTCCCCCCGAAGGCAAGCTGGTGGGCTCGTCTTCATCACACTGGTCCATGCTGGTTCTTGACCAGCAATATAACCAGCTAAGGACCAGCATAAACCAGCAAAGGACCAGCTTAAACCAGCATCAAAACATACCTAACCAGCATCCCAGCATCAAAACATACCTACAGCATATGCTGTTTTTTTTCACCAGGGATATGGTGCCCCGATTTTGAACTTCCAAAATGCAGTTTAAATGCGGCTTCAAACGATCCCAAATGCGGTTGTAAATGATCCCAGCCAAGGAAGAAGGGTCTTATCTAGCAAAACGATCGGTTATTTCCATTAAAAAATAATAATAATTTAAATACTTTTTAATCTCAAATGCTTCTCTTGTCTTACTCTCCCTGAACTCTGTGTATTCTTGCTCAAGACAATTATAAAAATTGTCTGTAAATTGTTGTTCTGGAAGTGGACTTCCCCTTTAACTTTTATTCGTCTTCCATTGGTTGGTCAAACAGATAACTCTGCCCCAACCTCACTATTACACACTAATAATATTATACACTTCTTTTTAGCCATTCAAAAAACTTAGATGTCAATTAGATGTCATTGTGCTTGTTTACGTGTGTTGATATGGAATTGGCTAACATGTCTTTAGAGGGCAGGTTTCAAGGAGCAAAACATTACAAAAATCTAATTCTCTTTTATGTAATTCAGGAAATACACTTTATTGTATTTGCCATTATGGACTTCATGAAAAAGGGAACTACCTTGTAGAGCTCTTGTGAACTGAAAAGCTCAATTCAATAATGATAATAGCTAAAAAAGTGTAGAAGGATTGACTCTCAATTATATCAGTTGGCACTTTGATATTTAATGTTTTTCTTTTTTGTCATTAATGAAGAGAAAGTAGTGTTATGAATCTGACATCCCACCATTTATCTACTAAAGCTACACATTTCAAATGACTTAAAACTAAAATTGTGAGACAGCCTTGCACGATCACTAAATCCCAAAAGACTGATTTTAACCAATTTGTAGCTAAAAAATGTCGGTATTAGAACAAAGCTTTCTTTTGATTCACAAATCAAAGTGGTAGTCAGTGTTTTACTTGAATCACTGTAATAATGGTTAATTGAAAATAAAATGTGCCCTTTGATGCATCTTTTGAAACCTGAACATGGCTGATAGTGCAATAAATGATGCAATTAAAATACTGCCCATCAGTAGAGTGAATATAGACCTAAAATAGCTATTTAAAATGAGGTGGGTTGTTCCTTTGCTTAAGCTAGATTTTTTTTTTCTTTTCCATAATTATGGTTAGCATTTCTGTGTAATTGCTCTGTGTATAATGTAAAATGTGCTTGTTAGTGAGTGTGTTATTGTGTGTGCCCATGGCTGTGTATATATTTTCTATATCACCTTGTCATGACGCCGGTTTTAGGTGATTATGACTGGTAAAGATGTGAAAGCCGTTGGTTAAGAAGTGTAATTTTTCTGTTTAAACCCCTGCCAGGAAAGACACCTTATGAATGGTACTTCAGGTGCCATTAAACAAGCCTCACATTTGTTTCTAATTCCCTCCAAAACCTTTGAAAACATAAACTGGCAGAAGTGCTGTTGGAAACACTGGCATTTGAATCACCCTCTTTCCATACACGTTTTGTTTTAGGAGTGAAAAAACCTGTTTGACAGTCTTTCTTATTAAAGTTAGCAGCTGCTCAGATTGGTGTCATTGTTTAGTACATGGTGACTGCTGTGCAGGGTTCAAATGTGGCTTTTTAAATCAATTCAGTTCAGCTTTATTTATCTGGAGCTTTTAACAATGGAAAAAGCACAAAAGCAGTTTTACAGGTTGTCAGGCTTTAAACTCCCGTGGTGCAAACACATGGAAACTGTTGCAAAACCCTCCAAAAACTGTTATAAATTAAAAACGTGTTTAAAAGTTTTGTCCTCGTGACAAAATAACTTTTACTCTTAAAGGAAATTATTACATTTGGAAAATATCTTAAAATCACATGAGATAAAAGACTACTAACAATAGTCTACAACTATACAGACTTGTCATATTACTTTTCTTTATGAATGGCTTATTGAGTCACTAATTCACCTGATTTGTTAAAAAACACAGCATTCAAAAGTGAACAGTGTTGCTCATCAATGCATTAGTTCTTCTGTGGGTTTCTTTGGAATAATTTTCAGTGGTGAAATTGAGAACAATACTCAATATTGACAATACTGTTTCTATATTATATGTCATTTAACGTTAAAGGGATAGTTCACCCATACAGTAAGTGAAAAATACCCCGTGATTTACTCACCCTCAAGCCATTCCTGACTTTCTTCTGTCAGATGAATATAATTGGAGTCATATTAAAAAATTAAAAGTGCATCCATCCATCATAAAAAAAGTTTTCCACAGGCTATGGGGTTAGTAATGGCCTTCTGAAGCAAATCTATGGATTTGTGTAAGAAAAATATCTATATTTAAAACTTTATAAAACGTAAACCCTAGCTTCCGCTAATGGTCGTACTCACGAACAAGAGAGAGTGGTGTTCCAGTGGATGATGTAGGACGTAGGCGAAGAATGCGGCGGTGAACGCGGAAGTGCAGAGGAGAGAGCAAAAAAAAAAAAAAAAAAAACTGCACTTTTTATGATGGATGAATGCACTTTCTTGGACTTCCAAAAATCATTAGTCATTCACTACCATTATAAAGCTTGGAAGAGCCAAGACATTTTTTTAATATACAGTTAAAGTCAAAAGTTGGCATACTGTACACCTTGCAGAATCTGCAAAATGGTCAGCATATTACCAAAATAAGAGGGATCCTACAAAATGCATGTTATATTTAATTTAGTACTGGCCTGAATAATATATTTCATATACTGTAAAATACATTTATATATATGTGACCCTGGACCACAAAACCAGTCTTATGGTGCATGGGTATATTTGTAGCAATAGCCAAAAATACATCGGATGGGTCAAATTTATCGATTTTTCTTTTATGCCAAAAATCATTAGAAAGCAAAAATCATGTTCCATGAAGATATTTTGTAAATTTCCTACTGTAAATATATCAAAACTTAATTTTTGTTTAGTAATATGCATTGCTATGAACTTCATTTGGACAACTTTAAAGGCGATTTTCTCAATACTTTTTTTGCACCCTCAGATTTCAGATTTTCAAATAGTTGTATCTCCTATCCTAACAAACCATACATCAATGGAAAGCTTATTTATTTAATCTAAATGTACACGATTTACACATAAATCGAGAAATTTACACTTATGACTGATTTTGTGGTCCTGGGTCACATATAGTCCACTAGAGAAAACAATAGTTGAATTTATAAAAATGACCCTGTCCAAAAGTTTACATACACTTGATTCTTAATACTGTGTTGTTACCTGAATGATCCACAGCTGTTTTGTTTGTTTGTTTAGTGATCGTTGTTCATGAGTCCCTTGTTTGTCCTGAACAGTTAAACTGCCCACTGTTCTTAAAAAAAAGTCCCACATTTTTTTTTTTTTTTTAGCATTTTTGTGTATTTGAATCCTTTCCAACAATGACTGTATGATTTTTGAGATCTGAGGACAACTGATGGACTCATATGCAACTATTGCAGAAGGTTCAAACACTCACTGATGCTCCAGAGGAAAAAACGATTTTTCTTATTTTGCCTAAATATCATTTTTTTATCCCATTTTTTATTTAGTACTGCCCTTCAGATGCTACTGAAGATACTTACATGTTTGCCAGAAGACAAAATAAGTTACATTTACCCTGATCTTCAAATTCAAAACAGTTTTCACCCCCAGCTATTAATGCATCGTGTTTCCTTCTGAAGCATCATTGAGTGTTTGAAACTTCTGTAATAGTTGCATATGAGTCCCTCAGTTGTTCTCAGTGTGAAAAGATAAATCTTAAAATCATACACAAATACACAAACATGCTGAAAAAACACAAACAAACAAACAAAAAACAAATTAAATAATTAAACAAACAAAACATAATTCAACAAAACAAAACAAAAAACAGCTGCGGATCATTCAGGTAACAACACAGTATTAAGAATCAAGTGTATGCAAACTTTTGAACAGGGTCATTTTTATAAATTCAGCTGTTATTTTCTCTTGTGGACTATATGTAGACATCTTTATATGAAATATCTTATTCAGGTCAGCACTAAATAAAAAAAAAAAAATATATCATGGATTTTGTATGATTTCTCTTATTTTGGTAAAATAATTAACATCTTGCAGATTTTGAACTCCAATTGTATTCATTTGAAAGAGGAAAGTCATACACACATAGGATGGCTTGAGAATGAGTAAATCATGGGCTTAAAAGCTTCATATTTTGTTATCTTAATCTGTATTCCTTGTCTTATTTTGAAGGGTTAAATAGTATTATTCTAAAAAAAGAAAGAAAATGGCATGGCTTTGCAATCTTTGATTAACTTACTCCTCTGAATTATCCTAAATATCCAATCATTGCTTAATTCTGCCATGCAACTCTTGCTTGTGACAATCCAGTTGTCTTACAAATGTTATTTATTTAGAATATTCATTTACAAGTAAAACAACCAACTATAAACACAAAACCACATTGACTTTAACTTAAAAGACAGTAAATGGGGCAAGGGAATGTAATTAAAAGAGGTCAAAGATTATTATTGTTTTTTCCCCAGGCTATTGTGTTTGCTTTTTTGCTTTTTTCTTTATATTTTTAACTTTCCAAGTCATGCCAGGGAATATTGAACAAAGCTCGGGTCAGGTAAAGGCCATTCATTCAGTCTTTTGCTCATTTTAAATTCAACGTCTTTTTCATTTAGTTCACACAAATTATTTGAGCATTTGGCTGCAAAACACAGCAGTACGTTTTAAATGTGTAAGACTGCTTTCAATATATTATGTGAAAAAAGCTTTCGAAATCACCTATAACATTCAAACATTCACATTGCCTTCAACTTTTAGAACCAACTAAATAAATAAATAAATATTAGCATTTTGCTGACTGTGTTCTTAAAGCTTAAAGGGACAGTTCACCCAAAAATGTAAACTGTGCCATCTTTTTTTCACCCTGATGGTAACCAAACAGTTGCTGGTAGACCAAAGTATGGAAACCAATAATAATATGGAAGTAAATGGTTTTCTGTGCCCTTTTGTGCTCAGCAGAAAAAAATAAACTTATAATAATAATAATAATGACACAATTTTAACATCTCTTTAAATAACAAGTTTTATCTAAATAAAACTTGTAAGTTGCCACATAATATATTTAGGAATGGTTAAATGGTTTGTTCAAACCTCTCTAATATGAGCAATAGTAATAGGAATGTTTGCAAGAAGCAGTAAAGCCATCATTGTTGTGAAGGGAATTATGTGCTCAGTTCAGATTTAGTAATGTTAAGTGCTGTCCTTATGTGGCCGACCTGCTACTTTAAACTCGTCTGGATCCCCTGCTGTTCATTTAAGCGTGCACCGAACCTAATCATATGCACTTCTCATTTATCAAACTGACTCTTAAATGTCTTCAGTCTCCATAAACCTGAATATTCTCTCTCACAGGGCCAATCTGCTAGTGTGGGAAGCAACATTTCAGTAAGTGGGGAATAAGATTGTTTGCTTCTATTTTAGCATTTCTCTGTATGCAGGACAGCATTTTTCACTGGGGAAAATCTACCTCATCTTTCTTTCTCTTGCCTATTAAGAGCTAGGCAAAGTAGTTTATCTGTGTCCTGCAGAGCTGTTTTCTCATCAGATAATTTTGCACATTTTCACCACAACATGAAACAATTTCTCGAAGGTTATTGTCATTAACTACAATTGTAAGCTAACAGAAAAAAAACAACAACAAAAAACTAAAGAAGTTTGTAAAGTTTAAAAACTAAACTAAACTGTAATCATAAATGAGCTGCAGAATATAAACTAAGTGCAAGTAGGTGCTATCATAGACAAAATCATTTCTGGAGCTGTTTTGTAAGAAAGGAAAATGAGAATTAAAATGAAAAATAGACAAACCCTTCTGGGTAGTTTTAACTTAACTATAGTTTAAAAGTTAATATATTTCTTGCTTAAAGGAGAAGTTTACTCCCAAAACAAACATTTACAGATAATTTACTCATCCCCTTGTCATCCGAGCGAAATGAACGGTCATTTTCGAAACAAAGGTAAAACAGCGATGTAGGACAACTTTGACGTTGAAGAAGAAAATGAAATGGGAGTTTTTTTTCGACCTAACTTTCGACCCAAATTACACAGACTACGCATGTGTATTGCAGAGACGAGACAAGACGAGCACTTGAGGTTAAAAGTAAATAAATTGTCAATTTGTTTCGAAAATGACAGATCGTTTTGCTAGATAAGACTCTTCTTCCTTGGCTGGGATCGTTTGAAACCCTTTGATTTAAACTGCATTTTGGAAGTTCAAACTCACGGGCACCATTGAAGTCCACTATATGGGGAAAATTCTGAAATGTTTTCCTCAAGAAACATAATTTCTTATCGACATGAACATCTTGGATGACAAGGGGGTGAGGACATAATCTGTAAATTTTTGTTTTGGAAGTGAATTTCTCCTTTAAAAGAAGCCACAATAGGTTGGTAATGAACATGTTCAATAAATGAACAAAATAAATGAAAGTCGAATAAATAAACATGTATTCACAAATTAAGTAAAGAATTAAATAATATTAAAAAAAAAACCTTTTTTTAATTGCTTAATAATAAATGTTCACCTTTTGATTATTGCTGATGCCTTTAGTAATAATGTGTATTTTGGGTTCATTATGTCAGCCAGATAGTTGAGTTAAATAAAACTACCCAGAAGATTGGGTTAAACATTTAATTCAACTGCTGGGTCAAAACAACCCAGTCGCTGGGTTTGTACATATTTCATGTTTTTAACCCAGCATTTTTTAGATTGCGATAAAAATAGTACTTACTTTAAATAAATAAATAAATAAATAAATTCAAGCAGAATAAAAAAATAAATAAAAATAAATAATAATTATGCACAATTAACCAAACTGCATTTTAAATCAATCAATCCAATCAATCAATCACTAGCAAATCTTTTATATTCATAATAATAAAACACAATTAAACTCCACAGAGTACTATATATTTTAATTTAGGACCCCATAAAATAGATTTTATTTTTCTCAAAATGGAAATGAATCATCAAATAATCAGACATTTATCAGCAAAAATGTTGTCTAATGAAATTAATTAAACTCACAATGTAATCATTATTTTAAAAAGTAATCAAATTAAAATATAGCAACAGAACATTTCATTTATTTATTTTTTGTTTGTTTGTTTGTTTGTCAAATAAAATGCTGCACAATGGAACTTAAAACATGGATGGGAAAAAAAAATGTCTTGTTGAATAATATTCCTTGAAATTATTATTATTATTATTATTATTATTATTATTCAATTATGACTTTGAGCAGTACATTTTAGTATTTAGTATTAGATTTAGTTTAATTTTAATTTAATTTTAATTTTAATTTAATTTATTTAATTATGCTTTAATTTTTATTTTCTTACATGTTAAATCAAATTTTTATTTTGGTGATTGTCGTGAAGGTCTTTGAGTTTCAGTGGGTATTTGATGGCAGTTTTTCTCAAATGAAACAGTGAAAAGCTTGTTTATTTGTACTATGTGATTAAACCATATTTTAATAAATACATAACATATATATTTATTTTTTATTACTACATATAAAACAATTCAGCAAACACCAATCATTAATAGATAAAAATGCTCTGTTGTTTTGAATGTACAATTTTGACCCTGATTTTGCCATGCAGTCTTTTTCCTCAAAGGCTAAAACTGGCAGTCTTGGGCTGCTCAGTGTGATATGCTCACTAGTGTCTGATTAATTGCCTTTTTGTTGAATATTAACCTTCGACAAAATTCTGACAATGTCAGAAACTCCCTGCTGTGTGAGTTCTCCTGCAACGGCTGTCTAATGAAGAACCAAAAGTAGCATGACATGTGAGTTTGAGTGTGTGTAAGAGAAATGTTCAATACAATACATTAAATATGACAAGCAATGAAAGAACATAAAAAAAAACGTCACTACACAACAGTGATGGATACACACTTTAGGTTTTAGCCTTGACAAACTTTCAGCACCGCCACAACCAATATCTGTACTCTTGTATATGCCGCTACTCTGTAGACGCTTCTAATCCTACAGCACACATCAACCAAATGTCTTGCTGAGTGTGGTTCCTTTACTGGCAGCCTTGAACAGCCAACCAATCAGAGCACAGGATAATGTGAGCCTCCTGTGTTTATACTGCTGAATGTCTGTGTGGGCTGCTCTTTCCTCTACAAATCCTTTCAAGATCATAACACCATTTCGGGAAATCACTTATTTCTCACAAAATGATGGCAAAACCTTCTACCGCTCATCAATAAATGCCTGTTTGTGGCTCTGGAGATTCATTTTTGAATTCTTTTAACAGACAAAAGATAAAAGACATAAAGGAGTCATGAAATCTCCACTCGCAATCTGTGAAATGTACCTGTACTAACATTATAGCTCCAGGATATACACTGTACTGTACTAAAAGGAAAATAATACTGCAGAACACATACAATAGTAAGCTTTAAATGTGTTACATTGTGTTCATGTGAATATGTGTTTCTAAATTACCCATAAAGCTCAATATATTGTATTGCTATACATTTTTTTTAAACATGAAAAATGATTAGCATGAATTAGTTTCTCTGACTACATCTGAAAGCTTAACTCTAAAAAGTTTAAAATTACATCATATTACAGTATATTTAAGATCATTAGCAATGGTAAATCTAATATTAATCTCTATAAATTAACTGGTTTACAACGTTACAACGTTTACAACGTTTTGTCCAATAATAACACATCTCCTTCGCATAGAGTTGAACAGGTTGTTGATTGTGGCCTGTGGAATGTTGCTCCATTCCTCTTCAATGGCTGTGTGAAGTTGCTGGATATTGGCAGGAACTGGAACACGCTGTGGTATACGCTGATCCAGAGCATCCCAAACATGCTCAGTGGGTGACATGTCCAGTGAGTATGCTGGCCATGCAAGAACTGGGATGTTTACAGCTTCCAGGAATTGTGTACAGATCCTTGCAACATGGGGCCGTGCATTATCATGCTGCAACATGAGGTGCTGGTCGTGGATGAATGGCACAACAATGGTCCTCAGGATCTCATCACGGTATCTCTGAGCATTCAAAATGCCATCAATAAAATGCACCTGTGTTCGTTGTCCATAACATACGCCTGCCCATACCATAACCCCACCGCCACCATGGGCCACTCGATCCACAACGTTAACATCAGCAAACCACTCACCCACACAACGCCATACACGCTGTCGGCCATCTGCCCTGTACAGTGAAAACCGGGATTCATCCGTGAAGAGAACACCTCTCCAAAGTGCCAGATGCCATCAAATGTGAGCATTTGCCCACTCAAGTCGGTTACAACGACGAACTGCGATCAGATCGAGACCCTGAAGAGGCTGACGAGCATGCAGATGAGCTTCCCTGAGACAGTTTCTGAATATTCGTGCAGAAATTCTTTAGTTATGCAAACCAATTGTTGCAGCAGCTGTCCAGGTGGCTAGTCTCAGACGATCTTGGAGGTGAAGATGCTGGATGTGGAGGTCCTGGGCTGGTGTGGTTAAACATGGTCTGTGGTTGTGAGACTGGTTGGATATACTGCCACATTCTCTAAAACACCTTTGGAGACGGCTTACGGTAGAGAAATTAATATTCAATTCAGCATGCCAATTGCACACTCCCTCAAAACTTCCGACTTGCATTGTGCTGTGTGATAAAACTGCACATTTTTGAGTGGCCTTTTATTGTGGCCAGCCTAAGGCACACCTGTGCAATAATCATGCTGTCTAATCAGCATCTTGATATGCCACACCTGTGAGGTGGATGGATTATCTCGGTAAAGGAGAAGTGCTCACTAACACAGATTTAGACAGATTTGTGAATAATATTTGAGAGAAATAGGCCTTTTGTGTACATAGAAAAAGTCTTAGATCTCTGAGTTCAGCTCATGAAAAATGGGGCAAAAACAAAAGTGTTGCGTTTATAATTTTGGTTAGTGTATTTAATTATTTTTTAAATGTTTTTAATTCTTCAGCATTTATAAACTGCACTGAATGCATTGCATACATTGTGTCAAAATAGCTGCAAAGTAGTAGCTTGTAGTAAAAAAAAAGTAGTAGTTGGATGTGCTAGAAGTTATTTTTCTTTAATTTACACTGTAAAAAACACAATTTGTTGGGTCAGCTTGAAATAATTTGTTACCCTGCTGCCTTAAAATTTTAAGTTCAGTCAACTCAAAAAAGTTGAGTCAACTTGAAATGTTAAGTTTTACTAAGTGACAACTTAGATATTTGAGTTCAATTTAAAATGTTAAACAAAGCTTTTAAGTTTAACAAACCACATTTTTAGTTTAGTTAACTCAAATATCAGTTGTCACTTAGTACAATTTAACATTTCAAGTTGAGTGAACTTAAAATTTTAAGGCAGCAAGGTAAAAGATTATTTTAAGTTGACTCAACAAATTGTGTGTGTGTGTGTGTATGTGTGTGTGTGTTTTACAGTGTATTTAAAATACAAATTAATACATACAAATTGCAAATTTATAACACAACTATTAATGTACCAATGAAGACATTCAAAAATGTTATGCATAATGCATATAAATATTTGATCACAACCCAGACCATGTGTTTTTGTACCATTTTTCCTCCTACAAAGGGACGTAGTTTTTATGTATAGTTTCATTTTTAATGCCATTCATCTTGAGTTTCTTCCCAGCTGGGCCAATAAACTGTAATTGTCACTTCTCTGTGAGAACCAGTTTAATGTAGCTTAAAGGAGATAAAACCAACCCGAATACTTTATATATGTAATAAAAAAAAAAATCCTGAAATGACACAGTCTGTTCTAATCTCACTTATTACAGTCATTTTCCAGCATCAGATTAGCCTGATGTCTCAATGCACTGTGAAAAACAAATTTAAAAAGTACTTTTCTGGGTTTACAGTCGATTAAGGATGGAATGAACTTTACTCTGAGTAACCAGTAAATAGCCAAGCCCCGCTGAAAGTACAGGGTCGTCTCAAATTTAAACACACACTCTTTGTGTTAGTGTTGGCAAGGGATCTGTTTCAACATGGCAGTAGAGCGTTTTTCATGTGGTTGTGTGTTTGTGATTATTGGCTCAACTTTAACACTCTGTGGTTCTCCATCACGATATACTTAGTACCGGAATGACAAGCGTGGAAATGATTGCATGAAGCTGCAATCTTATCTGTCTCTGTGGTGGAGGGGACACTTTTATACACTTAGGATAATGACCAGATATTCAGAATTTTTTTGAGTAAATCTGTCTACCAGCAGTCATTCTGTCTGAGGCCGTGCTCAGAATAACATACCATCATTCTCTTGAAATTTCTGTATTCTTATTTCCCATAACGCAAACACGCTCGACATAAAAGGGAAGTATGCAGTTTCTGCGCTACTAGCTTCACCTAGCGGAATTAAAAATAAAGCATAACAACCTTTGCAAATGGCCCTTACACTCATCAAGCTCTTATTTTTATTCTAAACCGTATTACAACATCTTACTATTTTACCTTAGGCTTGGCAATAAATAGCTAATGTGTGGCTAACACTTTAAGTTTAGTTTACCTGTCGAGAAGAACTTCTGCAAGTTTGACATCTCGATAGAAACCCAAACACTTTACTAAATTCCTCCATCCTGAAAAGCACTTCCAGTATTTTCCCATTGTCTCTCTCTGCGTATTTTTGTTGTCACATTTTGGCTCACACTTCTTTAACTGAATCTGACCGCCATGATCCCACAATGTTTAAACATCCTCTGACTCAGCCTGCCACAATAACCACGCCCTAAACTGTCGCTATTGGCTAAGCTGGAATGATTGACGGATCTGAGTAGACTGATTTAATGGGATAGTTCACCCAAAAATTAAAATAAGACATTTTGGAAATGTTTTGATAGTGTCTGAAAGGCACAGTGTTTACACTTTTGGGTGGGAAAAACTTACAGTAGTCTATGAACAATAAACTGGGTTAATATAGTGTATTTTAAAACGCACACACACACACACACACAAAATCATACAAATACTTCCGTGGAAACCATGGCACTTTTTTTCTTCTTCAGGATTCTTTGGTAAATAAAAACTGTACTTGATTGTTTGTTTGATTGCTTATACAAATCTTCACTGTTACTTTTGAACAACTGAATCCATTGCTATTGAATAAAAGTATTAATTCATTAACTTTTGAACACTGTAAAAAAACAATTTGTTGAGTCAACTTAAAATCATTTGTTAATCCTGCTGCCTTAAAACTCAAAAAAGTTTCGTCAACTTGAAATGTTAAGTTGTACTAAGTGACAACTTAGATATTTGAGTTGTTTCAACTTAAAAAAATTAATGCAGCAGGGTAACAAATTATTTTAAGCTGACTCAACAAATTGTGTTTTTTGTTTGTTTGTTTGTTTGTTTGTTTGTTTTTTACAGTGAACAGTCATGTATTTTAAAATCCTGAAAAGTAGGGTACAACGGGGCTAAAGGCACCCCGGGGTAAAAGGTGCCTTTGATATTATTTTCCTCTGAACCACTAGATGGCAGAAAAACGTGCCATATCACTTTCCAAAACATCCGATTTTCAAGATACAAGTACAAATTTAGCTAATGTTTGATGTGAAGTCGATTCTGTGCTTACTTGATCCAATATTTGATGTTTTTAAAAATGTTGTAGATTTAAGTAGCAAATGAGAATCGCTAAAATTCTTGAATATATCTTGAGACAAAAGTCATCTTAATGATTTTCAGTTTTGTTTAAGATAATTAAAGCAGCTGTTCTTAAATAACAAAAAAATTAAAAAATGATGGTATTTGGGGTAAAATTGCCCCTGCTGTTGGGGCTAAAAGGCACAATAATAAACATGATAATTAATTAAAGGCTGACTTTTCCAGTTGTTGACATGACATTGTACGATTCAGATGCTATGTATCATCTATTATATCAAAATTAAATATTTTATTTATCAAAATGAGCAGAAAATAGTACAAACTTTGCTAAAGTGATTGTTTTGAACAAGTATTAACTTAGACATTATTTAATACAAAAAATAGTATTTGTATCAATACTGTGTGCCTTTTACCCCATGCTGTTGAGTCTTTTGCCCCATGTGTGGGGTAAAAGGCCCCCTTTTCTTCCTCATACATTTATAAGATTTTTAAACAAAATGAACAAATTGTATGATTTATTTTCACACAAAATCTATTGCACCATAAATGTTCAATACAAACATATAATTTTCTGCAATCATTCACTTTAGGTGCAGTGAAAAACACTTTTTTTTTTTCTTATAATGTGCCCTTAGCCCTGTTGTAACCTACTTTTTTATTTTTTTTATTTTTTAAAGGGGTTATTATGGTCCTATTATGCTCTTTTACAAAGTCTTAATTTTGTTTTGGGGCTGTACTAGAACATTCTTTTAATGCTTGGTGATTCAAAAAAACGCATTATTTTTCACATAATTTACATTACAATGCATTTCTCCCAACCTGGCACATATGGCTCGATTAGTTCCAGGTTTAATGAAGGCCCGCCTTCCAAAAAACGAAATGTATTGTGATTGGTTAGCTCTCCCACTGCGTTGCGATTGGCAAACAACTTTTCAGTACTGCCACGCCCCTTGTCAAAAGCTAGATTAAAGTGATTCTTTTTCTTACAAAAACGCATCAATTCGCTACAGGAGGCCTTTATTACCCCCCTGGAGCCACGTGAGGCACATTTTATTACGGATGGATTCATATTATTGGACTTGTTTTGGACTGATGGGAGGAAATAAATCTCTTACCACACACTGCACACCTCTACGGCTCGTTACGGCTCCGACGCGGCGACCAGAGTATCGCGCCTTCGGCATGTGTTTCGACCCCCTGTACTGCACGTGTCCTGAATAATGCCTGAATAAACTGTATAATAGACACAATTTGGTTTGATTTGTTGTTAACGATTGAAAGTGGGCCCACAATGTAAAATCGGCCTGTGCTAACATTACAGCTCCAGGATATACACTGTACTGTACTAAAAGGTTTTTAATAACCTCTTGGTACTGTACTAAGAGGCTCTTAAAAACACTTGAGAGTTTGTGAGAAAAAAAAAAAAAAAGATTCATATACTGATATCAAGGTTTCCACAAGAGGACAAGCAAGTTTGTATTTTAACCACAAAAGTGAGTCAGATATTGGTGGTAACAATTTTTTTAAGAATATTAAAAATATTAGGAAACTCCTAATTGCTTTTTAATATTTTGGGCACTGCATGAAACCTTTCCAGTTTGATTTAAGAGCAGCAGCGCTGTTTTGATCACTTTGCCTACTGCTGCTGCTCACAGCATGAGATGATAAATGGAGCACAATGCTCTCTGCTCAGGGTTCATGGAGCGACACTGAGACGTTTCCATTATCAAAACAGTTCATCCTCAAACTACTCTGTTCTGCTACATCAAGCTCGTAACCTCATACCTAAGTGCTGGATCAGAGGTCAGTGTGTTTCTGTTCAATCGACTGTATCTATGGGAAACAGCGACTTAAGGGCACTTTTGTGACATCTTTCCCCGCATCTGAGTGTTCTGAATTTGTTCGGGTCTGTTTATTTAATCATTGGCTTATTTGTTTTGGGAAGGTAATGGACTGAAAAATTTATTTTTAATTAATGGAAAAAATAGAAGGTCAAACTGTTGTTTCCACTCACTGATTGAGCTGATTATAACCAGCCACAGATGACATGTTTTCTGATGAATAATTCCAATACTTTCACTCTCAGTGCACGGGACACATTTTTAAAACGGTATCAGTTTGGATTATGTATCTTGGTCTGAGCTGTCGACACAATAGATCTCATCACAGTTGCTGCTGATGGGTCCTACGATGAGAATAGAGGCCGATCCTTGAAGCACATACTGTAGTCGGCCAAAGGTGTCGCACATGAACTGACTGGATGTTGTCAGGTTTCGTTTGTCTACTGCAGCGGTAATCCCATCAGCACTAACACAACATTAGTGAACCAGATTCATGAGAGAGGTATTCAAATCTGATTCATGAATCGTTCATTGTAAACAATTAACTGAAAAGAACGATTCACAGATTGGACATCACTACTTCTCTCATGAATATAGGGTGGACATTAAGATTTCTGTGACTGACAACTTAATGTTTTGTTCGTTCCTCACTCAATGCTATCAAATGACTTCAAAAGATTCAATAAGATGTCATACTTTATGATACTGTGTGGTCTTTTGTCATTTTGTTGACAGTCATAGTCCTTCACTTCCATTATACCGTGACCAAGGCAAGATATCTTCACAAAATTCACATTTTGTCTTCAACATAAAGATCTGAAACAAAAACAATGGGTAAATTATGATATTCTCTTCCATTTCTGGGTGAACTATTTCGTTAACACATTAGATAATATGCACTGAAAAACAATGGGTTAAAAACAACCCCATAGGCGAAATGTGCTCTGATTCCATAATCTGCCCATAAACAAATAGCAAACAACTCAAAGGACATATTTTAACATCCAAAGCATTTATGTTTTGTATCTTTATCATTCTTTCATTCAAGATTATGTTATTATCTTTATTTTATGCAAGGCATTTCCATCACACTGAAAAACCTGGGTTATGTCTGACCCAGGATCTGGGTAACACAGAAGCTACCCAAACACTGAAAAAATAACCCCCAAAATGTCCCAAAAGTCTCAACCCAACATTTTGGTTGAAAGAATAACCCAGATTTTTTTAGAGTGTGTGAATGGAGATTTTCAGGTAAAGTAGGACACTCAGTAAAACTGCTTCTTTGGATTCCAATCACAAAATATTCCACCATTATGAGTGAACATGATGTAAACCAGATCCATATGTCCTTATATATATAAAAAAAAAGTTTGACATGGTTTCTAGGACATTTATGGTTATTAAAGGCGTACTATTATGCTCTTTTTCAAAGAACAAACTAGAACATGCTCTCATACTTGGTGGTTCGAAAAACACATTATTTTTCCACATAATTTACATTATTACAATACCTTTCTCCCAGCCTGGCACAAATGGCTCGATTAGTTCCGGGTTTAATGAAGACCCACCTTCCGAAAAAAGGAAACGTGTTATGATTGGTTAGCTAACCCACTGCGTTACGATTGGCGAACAGCTTAGACTATGTTTCGGTACTGACACGCCCTTTACCAAAGCAGTTAGCACAAGCTAGATTAATAGTAAATCTTACGTTTTAAATATGGATATTTTCTTACAAAAACGCATCAATTCGCTACACACCACACACTGACTAAAATTCAAAAAGTAAAAAAAAGCATAATAGCACCCCTTTAAATGGTTAATGGTTGATGGGGTGGAAATCTACATGTTAAGCCGGGACACACTGCACGTTTTCTGGCTGTCCCAGATGAAAGAGTGGCATCATGAAACAATCGTGGTGATTTCTTTGATTGTGGCTTCTAAATGGTAGTCCTATGTCATACAGTGAGAGAGGTTCAAAGACGGCCGTTGTCACGGTCTTGCAACCAAAAATAGCCTGCAATAATTTTCTGACAGCATTAGTGTTTTCTGCTACGACCTATGTCTACTGACTAAAAATGCAGTGTGGTTTGTGTGCAAACACTATGTAAAAGCAGATTTTGCATAATAGGCACCCTATATTATACTATATCTACTGTGGCCAAGAACTGATTATATTTCAGTTCATAATGTGCAAAAGCACATATATATATATATATATATATATATATATATACTATCAGATATTAAAATTGTTAGTCAAAATATTCTATATGATTTAAAAAAAAAAAAAAAAAAATCCTAAAGGGGTCACATTTATCCTAGAAAAGTAGCAAATCATTTGTCTTGGCTTTATTCACAACTCATCAATTTTCATGCAATAGGGAACAATAAGGAGCCAAGTGTGGGCTGAATAATCTGATGAAACATCAAGATTTTGAAACATCAAAATCAAATAATGCTGACCTTTCCAGGACTGAGTCAGCAGTGACGTCACGTCGTTTCTAGGCCTCGACAGATAATGTTATGGGAAACTGTTTCCTAACGCTGTCAGGAGGAAATATGACTATTGCAGTCACAAAACCCTCTGCAATACCTGACTATGGTGAATAACTGAGGATTTACGGGGCAGGAATGATCATTACTTTGATATATAGTTTATCTCTGAGATCAGAACCTGATGGCAGTCTGCTGCTGATGGATCCAAGAGCTGAAAGAGCAACAAAAATGGTGGTCCATCTGGTGAAAGGACGCTCCAGAGAGCAGTCTAGACCCAGCAGGTGTGATTGTGGCTCCAAAAGAATGATATAAAAACTGCTTTAAAAACAGTATCCTATTGTTTCAGGTTAAACAAACCAAACTTGATCCCAGTGAACTGTTAGATTTACTGAATAGTGTTTAACATATTAACAGAAAGTCTCCAGGAAAGAAGATGCAGCATAGCAGGGGTTTCTAACCTTTTTCCAGGAAACCCATATTCGTACAAATACTGTAAAATGAAATTCCAGAACAATCAAGGATTTTTCAAGCACAACCTTTTTGATTTTCAAGGACTTCAATGAGAGATCTCACTTATGGTTTGATGTTTTCTGATTCAAAACCACTCTGAAGTCCTGAACTGAATTAAAGGATTCACAAACCCACACCAAAGTCCTGATCGGAATCAGATGATTCGAGATCCGTGCTCCTAGGTTCTGATCTAAAGCAAAAGATTTGTAAACCCACTCCGAAGTTTTGATCTGTATAATAATTTGCAAACCATCGTTTCAGACCAGGGCTCGGAGCGTGGACTGCAAATCATTAAATTTGCAGAATGATTCAAGAACCTGGACTGAAGTTCCATTCTAAATCAAATGATTCGCAATACACAACTCAAAGTTTAGATCTAAATCAATTGATTCACAATACCCAAAGTTCCGATCTAAATAAAATGATTTGCGATACACGATCTGAAGTTCTGATCTAAAGCAAATGATTCACGATACATGAATTCAAGATCGATCTGAATCAAATGATTCAAGATCTGTGCTCCTAGGTTCCGATATAAAGCAAAAGATTCATAAACCTGCTATGAAGTCCTAATATGAATAATGATTCGCAAACCGTTATTTCAGATCAAGACTCAGAGCGAGGATCACGAATCATTCAATCTGTAAAATGATTCAAGAACCCGAAGTTGCAATCTATATCAAATGATTCACGATATGCACTCTGGAAACCCTGATCTAAATCAAATGATTCACGATACATGCCGCGAAGTCCCAATCTAAATCAAATGATTTACTATATGCGAGATCTAAATCAATTGATTTGTAATGCGCAAAGTTCTGATCTAAAACAAATGACTTGCGATATGCAATTTGAATTTCTGATCTAAAACAGTTGATTTACCTGAACCAATGATTTTGCTAACCATCATTTCAGATTAGGCCTCGGAGCGCAATCTAAATCAAATGATTCACGATGCTCCAAAATCCCGATCTGCATCAAATGATTTGTGATAGACAAAATTTCATTCTCAATCAAATGATTTACGATGCGTGACTCGAAGTTCGATCCAAATCAATTGATTCACGATGCACAAAGTTCCGATCTAAATCTAATGAATTACGATACACGTTTTGAAGTTCCAATCTAAATGATTCATGAGAAGTGAAATGATTCTCCTTCAATCAGAAGATTCACGATCTGCGCTCCTAAGTTCCGAATTAAAACTAAAGATTTGCAAACCTGCTCCGAAGTCCCAATCTGAATAATGATTTGTGAACCATCATTTCAGGTCAGGACTTGGAGCGTGGATCGCGAATCATTCAATTTGCGGAATGATTCAAGAACCCGCTCTGAAGTTCTGATTTAAATCAAATGATCTGCAATACGGGCTCCAAAATCCCAATCTGAATCAAATGATTCACGACACGCATTCTGAAGTCCCAATTTAAATCTACTGATTCTTGATACGCAAAGTTCCGATCTAAGTGAAATGATTTGCGAACCTGCTCCAAAGTCCTGATCTAAATCAAATGATTTGTGATACGTGATTTGAAGGCCTGATCTGAATCAAATGATTCGTGATACACAATCTGATTGAAGCACTTTGAAACAGTGAATCATTTTGCGATGCAATGGTTTAACTGATTCTGAGTTTCGAAAAGCTCTGTTTCACCCATCACTATACGTGTTTTTTTTTTTTTTTTAAATCATTACAAGCAATATCAAAATGTAAAAAAAATGATAAATCGCTTGAAATGAATGATCAAAGTCAGGAGTTTGAAACAATTGGAGCAGTTCCAGCTTAAATTACTCACTCAGTTGATTCAGTTAACCTGTTCCTCTTTTAGGTCAGTACTACTATTGGCTTAGCCTGCTAGTTTTATGACATTAACTGAGAAAGGCAAAAAAAAAAAAACAAAAAAAAAAAAACCTTGTACGAACCCTGATTTAAAATGCTCAATGGCCCCCAACCCCCATTTTATGTTGAAATAAAGTTTTTTTTTTTTTTTTTTAAACTTACTTTCATTCAGCCAGTTAAAATGTATGGCAGTGCATAAAAGGTCAGTCTGAATTTTGCATTGGTCTCAATGCAGTTGGTCACTGGTCATTAAAAAAACAAACAAAAAAAACAAAAAACAAAAAACAGAATTTAAACAGACACTGATCAATAGATTGAGTGTAGCTTTGGCTAGTACTAAAAGTAGCACTAACTTTTTTTTAAGGGTGTCTTGACTATAGTTTAACATAAATTATGGTTAGCCTATAACTTAGCAAGCTACAATTTCAAAGTACATTCCTGGACACTAAAATAACTGACCACAATGTACTTCTAATTTACAACCCTAATGAAAACCTGAATATACCTCTGGGTGGAATGATGTGAGGAAGACTGGAATTTGCTGAAAAAGATTGTATTGCTTCAGTATGTTGTGTCTCGAAGGTGAACAGGATAAAAGATTACTGTCAGACCTTGTGTTTAATGCACTCTCACGGCTTCATAATCACTACAGCAGTCAGAGTGAGATCAAAGTTTCACAGAAGAGATTTTTATGAATGAAATGGTGCACACAAACGTCAACGCAGACAGCCGCCGTGTTTTTATTAATGCTAATATATTCCACATCACACTTCTAATCACCTGTTGCGGTAAAGCCAAGTATCTCATACACAGACCAACCTGGACTTGCCAGATATTACATTACCATAATATTAACAGCTATGAAAGCACATTTCATACTGATGTATGAAAGGCTCAGTCTGATCTGGTAAGTCAAGGCAGTCTTATAAGGAAACAGACTTTTCTGTACTTCAGATATTATCATATATCTGAATGACACAAGCTGCATTGCTTCAGAAGCTGCAATGTTTTACTACATTTTATAGTTCACATGCATCACTATATAGTATAGTTTTATTATATACATATTTTAAGACATCCTGACTTCAAACCTGTCATAATACTTTTTTGAGGCAGCAATATCTGAATGTTCAAATGCCTATAAACTACAATGGAGGTAGGAGATACTAAAATTCAATATTTTTCTCACACAAAGCTGTTGTAGAATAGATTATTTTTATGATGAACAGCAGAAGAAACATAAAAAACAATAATATGTAAACATCAAGCAACACATACTGCATAGTACATGTTATTTTATTTTTAGCCTGCACTGTTATTTGAAGTAATAACAGTCTGTAAGGATGAAATCTGTATTTAATATTTTAATATTTAAAAACATTCAAATGGTTTTGACAGATGGTTGACAATGAGTAAAAGCTTAATTAATAAATCATGTGCAAAATTTCACATATGTTACCCTGGACCACAAAACCAGTCATAAGAGTCTTTTTTAAATTGACAATTATAGGTCATATGAAAGCTGAATAAAGATTTTTACTGATGTATGGTTAAGATATGACCATATTTGGCCAAGATACAAATCTGGAATCTGAGAGTGCACAAAAAAAAAAAAAAAAAAAAAGGGAAAATCACCTTTAAATTTGTCCAAATGAAGTTTTTAGCAATGCATATTACTAATCAAAAATTAAGTTTTGATATATTTACAGCAGGAAATTTACAAAATATTTTAATGGCACATTAGGATATTAAGTATATATACTTAAGATCCTAATGACTTCTGGCATAAAAAAAAATAATAATAATAATTTTAACCCATACAATGTACAGTATTGTAAGCTATTGGTACAAATACACAGATGCTGCTTATGACTTGTTTTTTTACGAGATTGAAAGAGCATGAAATCTGTCTAAATCTCCTATGACAACCTGCAGTGTTACATATTATCGAGGCGGAGAAAAGAACAATGCTGCAGGCAATTATTTAAATGTAGTCATTGCTGTTTTCCATGCTTGTGGAGTAAATATTTGAATATGGCTATTTAAAAATGCTGATAGCCGGTGTTTTCCCTGCTGAAAAAAAAAAACAGCATATGCTGGTAGATATGTTTTATGTTTTAGATAGGTTTATGCTGGTCCTTTGCTGGTGTATGCTGGTCATGTTGCTGGTCAAGCACCAGCATAAACCAGCAAAGGACCAGCATAAACCAGCATCAAAACATACCTACCAGCATATGCTGTTTTTTTTTCACCAGGGTTTACCCATATCACACCTTAAAGGAGAAGTCAACTTCCAAAACAAAGATTCACATATAATGTTCTCACCACCTTGTCATCCAAGATGTTCATGTCTTTCTTTCTTCAGTCGTAAAGAAATTATGTTTTTTGAGGAAAACATTTCAGCATTTTTCTCCATTTAATGGACTGATATGGTGCCCCGATTTTGAACTTCCAAAATGCATTTTAAATGTGGCTTCAAATGATCCCAAATGCAGTTGTAAACAAGCCCAGCCGAGGAAGAAGGGTCTTATCTAGTGTGACGATCGGTTATTTCCATTAAATCTCCCTGAACTCTGTGTATTCTGGTTCTAGACAGCAGAAGTTCCAAAACAGTCTTTGCAAAGTGAACATGCAAAGACGACCAAACACCATTAACAAAAAAGCTAAAACAGCAATATAGGATGATTTCGAAGTTGAGAGAGAACATGAGATGGGAGTTTGTCATGAACTGGAAAAAAAAAAAAAAAAAAAAGGAAAAGGCAGAGTAAGACAAGACGAGCATTAAAAATTATTTTTATTAAAATAACCAATCGTTATGCTAGATAAGACCCTTCTTCCTCGGCTGGGATCGTTTAAAACCACATTTGGGATCGTTTGAAGCCGCATTTAAACTGCATTTTGGAAGTTCAAAATCAAGGCACCATATCAGTCCATTAAATGGAGAAAAATGCTGAAATGTTTTCCTCAAAAAAAAACAATTTCTTTACAACTGAAGACAGAAAGACATGAACATCATGGATGACAAGGGGGTGAGTAAATTATTTGTAAATTGTTGTTCTGGAAGTGAACTTTTTTAATAGCAGCAGAAGTGTTGTACATTAACAAAAGCTTTTAATCACTGTGTAACATCTGTTAAAATGTATTTGTAGATTTCATGATCATGTGAATTAAAAGTTTAATGACATTTTAATTTACATCAAATAATGATTTGTTAATGATTAGACAATGTTTATTTATTAGCAAACATTAACAAACACATTATCTTACATTTCTATGTTTCTAGCTACATGATGAATAGATGCAGATTTTATGGGTGAGTCAGTATTTGATGCTTTGGGCAGATGGTCCTTTCTTAACTTCTAGAACCAAAGTTTTTGTACAGAAAACACTACTGAGATAGAGGATCCCCGCCCCCCAACCCCCATCATAATTATGAAAAACCTATAGGCATATGTTATAGGAGACTGTGAATATGTTTCAAAAATCACACATTTCAGCATTGTGCCTAACACAAACAGATAAAGTCTACTTACTGTAAGCACACCATTCTTTCTATTTCTCAAGCGTATTTGGGGAACTATTCTCAAATATTTCCATATTTTTCTGTCTGATTGTATCTTAAGTTTTAATTTTCTCTGTTATCTCCATTTTATGCATAAATCACTCAGGACTCAGCAGAGGCATTTGCAGTTTCGCTTACCAAGATGGGAAAGATTTTAGCTTCTTTGATTTCATTGTGCATTTCTTGGTTCCCTCTTTTCCCTACTGGCAATGTAAACATCCCATTTGCCAGGGTCTGTTGTGCTTGCTGAAAGGGTTCTTATCAATACTCACTCAGAGAATGAGGTTTGTTTTGTTGGACCAGAGAGACGGTTTGCAATGAATGGTAGACAAAATTACAGTCTCCACACTCACCTGGAAATCCACCACTGGCTGTTTTGCTGTGAGACACTGGGGCTCTGGGTGTCCTACAGTATTGATATTATTTACACAGTGCATCAGGATGCTGTTTGTAACCTTTCGGGATGTAGATCTCTATGGAGACCAGTGTGGAGCCAGATTAAGGAGGCAAAGTAATGTTCAACAAGTGCACACTTGTTCAATAACTACTCACTGCTTCACAGAATGCTAATGGAACACCTTCAAAAATCTTTTTAGGCAGCACAGGTCAGGAAAAGAGTGAACTACTCCCCCACTTGCAGCACTTATTCACAGTTCCAACCACACAGAGCTGCTTTGAGGGTTTTCCGTAAGATAGTTTCTCTTTAGAGGTGCAAGTTCAGCTAAAGTTCATCTGCTAATTAATTCTGCAAATTATCTCATTTTTTTCTGACTCGAAATTAGGCTCTAAAAGCAGTCAAGAGACTCTGTTCCTAAAACCTAAAACCTAAGCTTTTACTTGTATTACAAAGCAAGATTTTTACTATGAAAAAACAACTTGTTCAGTGCTTTTTAGGGATGCTGTATATGTTGGAACCACATCAGGCTGATATTAGATTATTTATTTAATAAATAAAGTCGAAATTATGAGAATATGGTCAAAATATTTTGATAATACAGTTAAAATTACAAGAGTATATTCAAAATATTTTGAGAATAGAATCATATTATGAGAATTAATTTCTAATATTTTAAGATTATATTCTAACCTATGGCACAAGCAAATTAGTCTGATTGAGAGCACCAGGAGAAATTCCAAAGTCTCAGCTTTCAAATTCTCAGTTTTATAGCGAAATACAAACAATATGTCTTACAATAATGTGTTTTCATGCCCTGTAATGTGGCGTGACAGATTGCCTCAGTATAAGCAGCATGTGAATTAATCTTTCTGATTATAATGAGACATGTGTTTTGTTAAATTAGGGTATACTGTTTTTATTTTTTATTTTTCATGTCTTCTGATCAGGAATGGACTGAGAATAAAAAACGGCTCTGGATTTTCTTCCAAATAATCCCACCACAACTACGAACAGCTGCTGCTATCTCACAATATTACAGCAGTCAGTGTATTGCATTTATGGCAAATAACATCACAAAACCCACAGTGACCCTGCTGAAAAAGCAATAGAAACCATCACAGAAATTCTAATGGTTTCCACTACAAATACCATTAGTGGTAAAACCATTAACTTTTAACCATTAAAACCATTAAATAATAATTTCCTGTAGTGTGTTTTGGGACATATTCCATTAGGATTTAGTGGTTTTAACAAAAGCCACCAATAATAGTTGACCAGTAGAACAGCAACCAGCTGTTTACCAGTAGAAACCAACATGGACCATTACAGTTTCCATTAAAACAAATACAATTTCCATTATAACCAGTAAAACCAATACAAATCTATTGATGGTTTCTATAGTTTTTTTTCCCCTTTAGCAGGGAAAAAAGCATTTAAATAAATTTATTATTGTATAAAATACACAAAATCTACATTAAAAAAAAAAGAGCAGAATGCAAAAAAATATATATGACATAATAATAAACCTAGAATCTAGAAACAGGAAACAACAGAATTCTTCAATTTGAGCATTCATATGTCTGTGTGTGTATGTGTGTGTGTGTGTGTCGTGTTAATCAGAGCAATTACCAACTGCAATTATAGGCTACTTATTTTATTTTATTTTTATTTTTTTCTATTTTCTAACTCAATAGCTCTCAAATGTAACCCACTGTAGAATTGTTATGAATGGATCGAATATTTATGTCAGACAATGCGGAGTAATAAAGCAATAAATAGCAGTGGCCATCTGGATGTTCGCTTTTTTTCTTTTAGCTACTCCCAACCAGTGTTGGGGAAAGTTACTTCTAAAAGTAGCACATTACAATTTTGCGTTGTACGTTACTTAGTTACTTTTTATGGAAATTAATGTGTTACTCTACTTTTGCGTTACTTATCAAATCTGAGCAGGGCTTGCTTCTTTGTTTTTAATATGAAAAGATTCTAATGCAAAAGCCCTTTTACACTAAAAGTAAAATGAAATCACCTCAGGCTGAAAGAACATTTATGCAGGAGATCATTCTTCAGCTATAAAAAAATGAAGCACAAATGTTAGTTTATCTAAAGTAATTTTTGCTTATTAGTATGGTTGAATTGCATCATCGAAGGTCAGCAGCAAAGACACTGGTTAATAAAATGGGATTAAATACATAAAGGATATTTGTTTTATTTAACATATTTAATTATTGCAGGGTTGCATCATATTCTTACTTTTTATTCATTTTGAGGAATACTGTTTTTTGTGAGTGAGATGAATTAATGCATGTTCACATTTAGTCTAGAAAACAGTAACATCATGTTTACTCCCAATTTCCCGACAGGAGACTTGTCAATCAATAAATGGGGAAAAAAAATAACTGCCGTTACTTATTTGAAAAAGTAACTCAGATATTTTCTTAAAAATTCAAAAGTAATGCGTTACTTTACTAGTTACGTATAGTAATATTATTACGTAAACTTACGCATTACCCCCAACACTTTTTGTTGTTTAACCACCTTTATTTTTTTTTTTTGCTTGCCATCACAAGCCACACGCTTCCTTCACATCAGTTTTGGTTTATTACAGTATATGCAAAAATAGATTGCATTAGAGCACTCTTTTGTTGCCCGTCCTCGTCACTTAATTTGATACTTTTTCTTTGATGATAAATCAGCCAGGCCAACAGGCGTTGGACAGACCGCCATTCTGGACTTCTCCAGAAAGTCCATACGGCCAGTCCACCCCTACTTCTGATGTTCCTTCACGTTTATATCATGCTATAACTTGAACTAAAGAGGAAAAACACTTTTATTTGTATTTCATGATAAAACTGAAAGCTGAGCTGTGTTACATTGAAAGCAACAAAGCACAAAGCTTATTGCAATTACTGGGTGGTTGGCGCACTATAAATGATGAATGGACTTGAAGACGTTAAATATTATTTCCAATCAGTTTACTTTATTATACCATGAATAAGACAGCTTGTGAATAGTTACTTAGCATTATATAGATCAAAACAACAACAATATAACATGTTAACTAGCTGGAATCCACTTCAACCTTTAGAATGTTTTATTGTTGATTTAAATAAATGTGTGTGAGCAATGAAAGGTTGGACGCCACAGACGTTTTTTTTTTTTTTTTGTGGAGTAAAATGGTGGAATTTTCAAAAAGAAAACCATAGAATTTAATGAAACGTCTCGTAATCAAAAAGACGATTGATTATTGAATACAGTGATCTGTCACGCCACATTAAAGAGCGAATCTGAAAGCTGAGACTTTGTTTTTATATTAAAAGCACCAAAAGCACAACACTTATTTCTATTATTGAGTGGCTGGTGCACTACAAATAGGCCTAATGAATGCAATCAAAGACGTGAAATATTATACTCTGTGAGTATATGACACATGGTATGATTTCTGCTAAAAATCCCACATATATTCAAATCAATTTTGATGTTATTCTTGTAATTTTGATTTTATTTTCAAAATATTTGGGCTTTATTCTCATCATTTCAACTTTATTCTCATAATTTAGACTATTCTCAAAATATTTTGACTTTATTCTCACAATTTCAACCTTAATTCTTTAAATATTTTGACTTTATTCTCATAATTTACTTTATTCTTGAAATATTTCAACTTTATTCTCAATTTCTATATTATTCTCATAAATTAGACTTTATTCTCAAAGCATTTTGACTTTATTCTCGTAATTTAAAGACTATTCTTGAAATATTGATTTTATTCTCATAATTTCAAGTTAGTCTTAAATATGTTGACTTTAGTTTTATAATTTTCTACTTTAGTCTCAAAATATTTCAACTTTTTTCTCATTATTTTGACATTATTTTCAAAATATTTCAACTTTGTTTTCAATATATTTCAACTTTATTCTCAAATATTTCAACTTTATCCTCGAAATATTTCGACTATTTATAAAGTCAAAATTATGAGAATAAAGTAAAAATACTTTGAGAACAAAGTTTAAATATTTCAAATTTGTTCTCATAATTTTGACTTTATTTTCGAAATATTTAGAATCTATTAATCTTCAGAATCTTCATAATTTCAACTTTATTTTCCAAAAATAATGTTTAATAATGTAACTATATATATATGTATATATATATATATATATATATATATATATATATATATATATATATAATTTAAGTAATGTGACAATTAATTAATTTAATCAATCACATATTAATTAACATTTTAATAGATCACTATTATGTTAAATAAGAAAAGGATCCAAAATTGCAAAAAAAAAAAAAAAAAAAAAAAAAAAAAAAAAAAAAAAAAGTGAAAAAAAAAAAACTTTAGAAAAAAAAAGGTTTTATTTGATACAACACATTGCATAAAATTTTAGGCTAAAATGGCCATGTTTTTTGTTTGTTTGTGTGTTTGTTTGTTTTTTAGAGGCTCCATTTGAAGTGGCATTTAGAAATATTTACAGACTGTTTATTGCAGCTCAGAGGTAGAATGAATGTGTTTGCATTGCAGTTACAATTACATGAATAATGCCATGAGATTAAAAAGTGTTAAATGGGTAATAAAGGGATAGTTCACCTAAAAAAAAAAAAAAAAAAAAAAAAAAATGTCATTTATTCATTTATTCACCCTCATGTCATTTCTAACCTGTCTGACATTTTGTTTTGAATATGTGGTAAATGCGTTGATCATTTTAATTTTTTTTTTTTTTTTTTTGTTTGTTTTTTTAATGCATGTGTTAAATTGACAGCCTTAATAAATATGTATTCATTTTTATATTTTTCTTTTAAGATATATGTTTATTTTACTCTCTGCAACTGTATTACACAACAGATTGGACATGCTGAAAACCTGGGAACTAAGCTTAAAGTTGAAACTGAAAGGAACCAAACTGTTTACATCATTTCACTCGTTTTGCACTTAAGATGTGTTCTCCATTTTCTTTTCCTTTCAAAATCACATAAACAAAATTAGCTAACGTCTCATTGACTGAGGTTCTTGTGGCTTTTTATCATTCTGGCTAGGCAGTAAAATGTGGAGCTGGTTTCTATGGCCTGATTCAAAAAGACTACAGGGGCTCTCTGCTTCCCAGACACTGCCTGCACTGTTCTCCCTTCTCACCCAACAGAACGATGGCTCCCTTTCACCTTTGCCAAACCCCAACCATCTGGCAACACGCTTGAAGAGCAAGCAGGTCTATTATATCTGGAGAAAGCTATTCGTTAGCTTTCCCATTCATCTTGATGGAAGTTGCCCGGCTGTTACAGGAACATTGTTTACTGGAGCGCAGAACTTTCAGAGCCAACCACCTGAGCCATGTGACTACAGGAAGTCAAGGGCATATGGGGTTTGTACAAGTTCCACGAAAGCTATTACATTCAGCAACCTGGCCAGGCATCTTTGTAAACACAGAATTGATTTCTGGAACAATTGACACTAGTCCCTGACATAAAAAACAGACATGTGTGGAACAATATATAGTCGCACACAATCACAAATAAACTCAATTCGTCACGAACCAGGCGTGAGAATCTCGTCTTTGCCCTTCACATGTTTATAACGCATCGACTGACTGACGTGGGCTTCTCAGTTTTGTGGCTCATGCAGGCTTGGTGAAATAATCTGTCCATTTCCATCACACCTTCTCAAATTCAAATGGTGAACTTTTCATTGCTTTTACAAGAAGCTGACCCTGCCATGGCATCTGTCCTAGATAAACGGCTCATGAGGCAACAGGCAGTCCTGGGTGGGACACAAATACAAATTTAGTTTTCTGCTCCATAAGGTTTGTGGCTGCTCGGGTTTTAGGGGAGCAGCAGGGATCGAGAGAGAGTTACATTACTAATGTGCTGCTATGCACCACAGCTGAGTGCTCTATGTCTGTTTTCTTTTTCTGTCCTATTGTTCTGATTTGAGCGCCTGTGCATTGGGATCCGAAGGAATGGAACTACACTGAAAATCTGGGGTTCAAGATCTAATTTATATCTGGAAATAAACTGAACATTTGAGATTAAAACAATATGTATATGATATTTATGATTCAGCTCTATTTCCTTGTGAGATTCCATCAACAATTACTAACTGTTATGTTTTTCCAAAACTGTATGTTTTAACTACGTGGGAATTAAAGGCCACTTAAGTGTTCTTAAAGGGATAGTTCACCCAAAAATGAAAATTCTGTCATTAATTACTCGCCCTCCTGACGTTACAAACCCGTAAGACCTTTGTTCATCTTTGGAACACAAATTGAGATATTTTTGATGAAATCTGTGAGATTTCTCACCCCTCATCATACCCTGTGAAAACCTTCATCTTTTCTCACATTACACCCTGGAAAATAAAATAAATTAAGTATAACTTTTTTGAGCTGCATGTACACATTATAACCCTCATCATTAGAGTAAAAATATAATTTTAAAAGAAATTCTAGAGGATTATTAAAAAATAATCAGTGAAATGCCTGGTTTGGTTAAGTGATCAGCCCCTTATGTACCATTATAAACTTGCTCAGGTGCAAGCAATCAACTTCCAGATTAAAACCAGGCTAACTGCCCCACCTGACATCAATAGTAGTGGTGTTGATTACTTCAGAATAAACGAGCTGTTTCTTGAAGATTCCACTGTTAGTAGTGCATGGTACGGTAAGACCAAATCACAAATTAAGCTGAAAAAGTCATTTGGAATCGGGTTTGTTTTCAGGCTGTATGACAAATAAAGTAACTATTTCAAAGGGGTATGATGAATTTCTAAGGGCACTGTAACTATTAACAGAATAGCTGAGCATAAGTTCACAAATAAAATATACTGTATAAGGATTTTCAGACATAAGGATTTTGACAGGCCAATTTAAAATACAAAAAAATAATAATATCTGTTGTAATTGTTCAAACATTAAGAATGTTGTGTACACATAAATTCATCTTGATGAATTGGCCATAGCCTTAAAAAATGTCATGTGGTGCGACCATGATTTATATTAAAATTAATAAATTTCCTTAACGTGCTTAACATTTTTTAAAAAATGTTCTCAGTAATTAAAGTGTTAAGAAAAAGTATTTGCATTTATTTTGAGTTTTTTTTGTAACTAATGATCTCATATTTTTGTTTTATATTTTTAAAGTTGACTTCTAGTTAACAGAATATTTTTTTTCTGTAAATTGCATAAAACCAATAAAAATGTTTTAAAAATACCATTCACTTAAGCATGCTGTAGCAGTGATTCATATTTCAACACAGAAATTAGATATTTTATTTTTATTTTAATACAGTTATTCCTATTATTGGTTGCACCCCATGATGAGTGTTCGCTCCAAATGATGCAAAGGCTTATATCATTAAAAAATCTATTAAAAGTGACATGTGACAGGTGCAGCACATGGCATTAACTGCAGGCGTTTCTTTAGCGCCAGTTATTTCTGAACTTTGCCCAATCTTGGCTGCTCAACTGACCCTTTGCTGGGAGTTTGATTAACAGGCGATCTGAGCAATCATAATGTCAAATATGCTGTTTTGTCCGACAAACAAACCAGACAGGAGTATAGATTAAAGTCGATTAAAATCTTTTCATGAGTGAAACAAGATGCTCATTCATGTTTATTTTGTGCCATAACTACTAAAGATTACGAGATTGTCGGTTCATTCATTGAACTGAGGCATTACAGCAATCTGTCAGGACAAATTAAAGAGCCACAAAACAGTATTTGTTGTTCGAATTTCTTAAAGGGGTCATCGGATGCAAAGTTCACTTTTTCATGTTGTTTGAACATTAATGTGTGTTGGGAATGTATGTACAAATCTACCCTATAATGATAAAAAAATCCATGCAGTGGTTTTTAATTAATCTGTAAAAATAATATCCCCTTTTTCAAATCGAGCCATTCTCAGATGCCTGTCAGTGTGGCAACACAGCGACAGAGGTCGCTCCCACAATAGTTGATTGACATGAGCGTTTTACCTCAAATCAGCTGTAACAGTCCGACCTCCACTGTTTCGATGCCAAAGCGGGGATGTAAGTTAGACAAGAATATCTCCGATTGAGTGATTGAAGTGTTGTGTTGCTGGATGTAATGAACATAGTGGTCGTCATTTACTCCCGACATCTGAGCCACTGAAGATGCAGTGGATTACATTTGTTTGTGAAGGGAATGCGCCTCCCGATCCACATATATCCGTCTATGTTCGCACAAATCATTCATGATCCACTTACAGCAGAAGTGAATATAAGTTTTTTTTTTTTATGAATCTTTGTGATCACCTTTCCTAATAACATGCTAGTTAGCAAGTTTAGCAGCTAAAGTAAACAGGCTTATCACTCCACAGTGAGAAGAGAGGGGCGGGGCGATCAGAGCTCAGTTTTGCATTTAAAGGAACAATCCCTCAGAATGGGATGATTTTTGCAGAGCTCATTTTGACAAGGTAAAAAGGGTGTTGTTTTACACAACCACTGAGATTTTTTAACCAAAGTATATTATAGACTTTTCATTAAGACCCTGAAGAATCATATCAACTTGTGGAAAATGGGCATCCAATGACCCCTTTAAAAAAAAAAAAAAAGACATAGGTTTGGTTCATACCAAAAGTAGCCAGTATGTCAGCACAGTGTCAGTGTTCTCTTTGCTCCGTGATGTATTTTTCACTGCATATTGTGTGGTTTAAAAGTTTCATGGTTTGTCAGACGTAGCAACAGCAACTAAGGGGGGGGCAGGTCTTTGGAAAGGTCAATTTAGAGTAGCGGGAGGTTGCTGGCTCAGATTCTGAGATCACAGCATGAACATCTTTCTTACAGTAGAAAATTACATCTACAGTTTGTGTTTGACTGCAGGGTCAGAATTAACGTGTTGCCTATGGTGAGCATTTACTTTACTTGGTTTACTTGCTTAGCACGGGAATCTGGTAAAATAGATTAACATAGTTATTAATAAATAAATTATAAAATACTAATAAATGCATAATTACCCAATTTGCATACAAATCTATTCCAAATGATACTAAAATAAAGTATTTTTGTATATAAACCATCATTTGAATATAAAAGCACAAAAACTGCCAATCTGGGACATTTATCTATAATGGAAAACTCTCTGCAGTGGTCGCACCACATGGTATTTCAAATTCAGTCAACATTTACAACCACAGATTTGGCCACCACAGCAAAACAAGCTAGCTTCCCACAAAAGGTCACTATGAAATGTATAACAAAAATAAATGCTTAAAGAAATAACTTAATAGCCATTGTTTTTTTTGTTTTTTTTGAGGTCATACCACATCATATCTAAATATCACTCAAAAGTTTTTTTTGTTTGTTTTTTTTTTTCCCCCCAAATTTGAAAGAGAGTTACTAATCTGCTTGATGCTTCCATGGGTCACTGGCTATATGATGCAAAGTTGTAATTTTAAATGGATTTCAACATAAAAGTCCCAAAATGGTAGTTTCTTGATGGTCGCACCACATGATATGATAAAATGGAAATCATCTGACAGAATCTGTATATTATGATGGAAATTGCAAAACACTTTAGAAATTATGCCAAATAGAGCAGAAAAATAATCAGAATAAATTAAGGGTAATTTCTGGATGGTCGCACCACATGATATTTTTTACACTTTGAATAAAATAAAAATGACAAATAACTAATCTTTTTTGAAAAGTTAAAGTGGGTCCATACATAGAAGAGGTACACTGTAAAAAACAATTTGTTGAGTCAACTTAAAATAATTTGTAACCTGGCTGCCTTAAAATTTTAAGTCCAGTCAACTCAAAAAAATAATTCAACTTGAAATGTTAAATTATACTAAGTGACAACTTAGATATTTGAGTTGAATCAACTTAAAATTTTAAGGCAGCTGGGTTACTTACCCATCTGTTAAGTTTAGCAAACACAAATATCTAAGTTGTTACTTAGTACGACTTAACATTTCAAGTTGACTAAACTTATTTTAGTTGACTGAACTTAAAATTTTAAGGCAGCAGGGTAAAAAAAAATATTTTAAGCTGACTCAACAAATTGTGTTTTTTTTTTTTTTTTTTTACAGTGTACTTCATATATATGGCATATTTTTAATGCATTTAAATACATTTTTACCTGACAAAAGAAAATGCAATCAGACAGAAAATTTAGGCATCACTGACCCATAAATTTTTACTGCCTTGAGTTTTTATTTTGGAATAAATGTAAAATGCTTAAAAACTTAATGAGATTCACACTTGGCCTTTAAAAAACAGAATATTGATTCCATTGTTAATGTAAAAATACAAAATAGAATTGTTTATTTAACCACGAAAACGCAGCTTTTTTTTTTGTGTGTATTTTTCATAAGAGGCAAAATAAATCAAGTCAAACTGGTATGTTCATTTCTGAGTCAATGTTTCGCTTACATTGTTCTCAGACATTTGGACTCAAGCCCTTTTATGTTTCAATGAAAATATGGTGCATGCTGCTACATTAAAGCACTAGTCTAGTAAGCCTTGTAATGGCCTTCTGGAGTACATAAAATATAAAAATATACAACTTAAAATGGTCTAATAAAACGTTCACCTCCCCAGCACAAGATAAAGACTGAATACAAATGTGGGTCCATAAGTGTATATGTGTGTTTTTTTATACTTTTATGGCCATCTCTGCTCAGTATCGAACTCCAGTGGTACTTTATGTGCTAAGTTAGAGTATCCAGCATAAAATACGTGTGAACATTCAATGTTATTTCTCAATTTCTTATTGACCCCAGTTCTTAAGTCACTCCACCCTCCAGCGAAAAGCTTATTAGAAATGACTCTTCCCTCTCAGGCTAAAGTAGCACACAGCATGTCATCTCTCTCTAGGACGTTCAACTGCCTTTTTGACTCTCTAGGGTTTACCAGTGCTAGTAAACAATTCCACTTACCACACCCTGAGCCCAAAACACCACCTCCTGCCAAAATGATTGCCTCCCTCTCTCGTAATATTGACCCTCTTTCGCTCTTATTCCCCAGACTGGTCATTTGCAATTCTCCCTGCCTGACCTCTGATGCTGGGTATGGCTACACAAACTGTGTGATTTGCAGTTAATTACACCGAGGCATTTACAAGGGGCAGAGCTGCAAAACCAGGACTGGCGAAAGTCCGGCCCAAATCCATCACTCAAAGCGCTGAGCTTTGCCAAGCACAGCTGGATCCCGTTCTCTCATTCAGCAGCTTGCAGGCCGATGTCTGGCCATGCCAGAACACTCTCTAACCCAGACTGCTTTTCAACGAGTACAGTATAAAGGATTTATGAGGATCCAGAGCCAATAACCAATAACTGACCTTGCCAGAAAAAGAATGGGGGAAAAAATTAGATGACAAAAAATACTTTCATGCCAAGCCCCAAAAAGAGCAACAGCTGTGCATTTTTGTAAATGCATCTACACAAATCCATCTGCATCGAAGATTATTAATGGAATATTCCAGGTTCAGTACAGGTTAAACTCAGCATGCTGGCATAATGTTGATTACCACAGCACTATTTTGACTCATCCATCCACAAAAAAAAAAAAAAAAAAAAAAAAAAAAAAAAAACAATTAGAGTGAACATACTCTTCTTTTTTTTTTTTTTTTTTTTTTTAAATGTCTGGGTTTGGGATTTGAGTTTCTGTTGACTTGCTCTCTACAGTCCTCGTACATTATATTTATGCATATTTGCTTTGCTTTGACCAATCTCTGTAGATCCCGCTTTATTGCATGCCACAATTGGCTGATTATGTACAATGCCTGCACGCTATTGGTCAAACTACTTTTCAGTCATTACCTTCAGTCTGAAAACAACAGAAAAACAAATCCAAACCAGGAAATTTTAGGCAATTTAGAAACCCTGGCTAAGAGATGTCTGGAAAAAAAAAAAAAAAAAAAAAAAAAAAAAAAAAAAAGGATATATGGTCCACACCCTATCATGAGTCCAATTTTTGGAAAGTAAAAAAGGAGAAATGTACTAGTTTCTAAAATAAAATGTGTTAACAATAAAGTAAAATAAAATAAAATAAAATACAAAGGAAAAAAAAAAAACGTGTAAAAGAAAACTTAAACTTAAATGAAAATCAGACATGTTGTAACTGAAATAAATATAAATATATATATATATATATATATATATATATATATATATATTAATTTAATATTGCTTGAATTTCCTAATGAAACAGACAGAATTTGAAATCGGAGACTTTGTTTTATATCAGAAGTAACACAAAGCCTAGCCTATTGCTATTTATTGGAAGGAAGACGCACTATGTGTTGTTCATTCATCAACTGAAAACAGCATAGACCAAAAGATTGAATGTGATTTAAGAAACGATATTGGTTCATTAAAATGATAATCTATTAAAATTGATTGTTTTTTTTAATTAAAATTGTGGTTTTTAAATACTGCACTGTCGTCCTGTAGGTTCATGATAAAAAATAATAATGTGAACAAAAATAAAAGCAATTAAATATATTATTCTAATTAAAATATGAAAATTAAAATGATGGGTAATAATAGATTATGACAGATTTTTTATGACCATGTCCATCAAAATGACAGACTATGTTAAAGTCTAGCGCAACCTCTGATAGAAATGTACCCAAAGAAATGATACATTTTTTTTCACATTAAAATCATGTGAACACACATGATCGACTTTTGAAACAGTGAGCATTTTAACATTTACAAATTGGAAAGCTTTTCTTTAATTGTAATGTTGCCTTGGAATTAAAAGATTGAAGCATGTTATCTCAAAACTGCTCAGAATGCAGATAGAACCTTATAATTCCAAGGTGGCGATGTAACCTAGATATCTGAAAATTTTCTCAGTAATAAATTGCATAAATATCAACATTAAACAGGTGTTGAACCTGGTGAATTCCCTTAACATTTAACTTTGCAATGTTGTCTTAAGCAATTAACTACCTCGAAAACTCTTTGAATATAGGGACGGACAGAGACTCTTGTGAATGTCAGACACAGTCATTGTTGTATGTTTGAGGGTTTGCAGGTGGTTTGGGTGAAATGGCGTGAGATTATTGTTCGTTGCACCCTCCAATCAGCAAGGCCACTTGCATATGCATTCTATTTGCATAAGCGATGCATAATTTCTAGTGCTATTTCACAGCTGTCTTACCAGATTATTGAAGTAGCGGGAAAAGAGTTCCTCCCAAGGCAAGGCAGACTGTGTATTTTCTATAATTCAGCATAAATTCTCGAGCGCACTTTGCATTAATCAGTGTAAAATGATGTTATTTTCTGAATTGTGATTGAGTTTTATTTGTAGTTGTAATGAGATCATAGCTAAACATGATTATTTATGATTTAATGAGTGTTTGTCCCTCTTCAGATGTTCTGCTGATTCATACGCTTTTGACTCGAGTATCTTAAGATCAGCGAAAATTCAAATGGAAATAGTTAAAAGCCCTGACATTTCTAAATAGGAAGTAAGGACATTTCAAAATCAGCCTAAGGAAATGAGCTTAACCGCATGAGAGATGCGTATTTATTAGTATGCATGAGCAAATGCCGCATGAGCCCAACCGCTGCTGTCAACAAACTTCTATCATCAAAATGAGTTCAAAAGGCCAGATATCAGACATTCGGCCTTTCATTTGGCTCACACATTGACATATGCATAACCAAAATAACTCTGAAGCTGAACAGAAAACAGCAAAAACAAAAACACCCAGAATTGCAATTTTGAAACAGTAAACATAATGTGTCACACAAGCAGACTTTATCAGAATTGCAATACATATCTCATGATATTAATGTCAGAGGAATATTAAAAATCCCTTTGATTGATGCTTGGAACGGTTGGGAAAACATTACAGTGCTTTCAGCGCATGAAGACAGACAGACCCCTTATGAAAACATGCATACAGAAACGTAGAACAAGATTTTCGCAGACATTTGTGGAGTCAGATCTGGTGTTTTATTTTCATCCAGGGACTGTTATAATACCATGAAACATATGAAAAATTACAGCTTTTCCTGAACACTTTAGCACCACATGTTTTGATGTCAAAATCTGTCGCAGCCTTTTCCTGGATCACTATTTTATTCTGAAGAATTTGCGCTCTGTTGCAGTCACTGTAACGTCTGGAATTAAAGTAATAGCTCATCTACAATGAAAATTGTCATTGCTGACAATGTACACACCCTCAGGCCATCCAAGATGTAGATCAGTGTGTTTCTCCATCAGAACATGTTTGGAGAAATTTAGCAGTACATCACTTGCTCCTCTGCAGTGAATGGGTGCCGTCAGAATGAGAGTCCAAACAGCTAATAAAAACATCAACATAATCCGCAAGTAATGTAAATAAGATGCATGTTTGTAAGAAACAAATCCATCAAGATGTTTTTACCTGCACTCCATTGTTTCCTGCTACAATACGAGTTCTCTATCCATAATATTGTTTTTTCCAGTGACAAAGTCATCTTTTCCAAATCAGGAGAAAATTGGCACAGATCAAGCACTGCTCACAAGCAAAAACAGTCTAAAACAGCTCAGAAACAAATATTTCAGTGTTTCAGATTTTGATGTGAGAGGACAACAGAGGATGGACTTTTTCACTGAAGAAAGTGTTATTATGGATTGTGGACCCATATTTAGCCAGAAGTGATGGTTTCAAAATTAAAACATCTTAGACACTGATGGACACCGCTTTTCGCTTCACAAGATGTTAACTGATGGACTGGAGTGGTGTGGATTACTTGAGAAATATTGTGATGTTTTTATGAGATGTTTGGACTCTCATTCTGACAGCACCCATTCACTACAAAGGATCCATTAGTGTGCAAGTGATGTAATGCTGAATTTCTCCAAACCTGTTCTGATGAAGAACAAACTCATCTACATCTTGGACAGCCTGAGGGTGAGTAAAACGTCAGCACATTTTCATTTTGGGTGAAATATTTCTGTCAAAGAAAGTGTTTTTACACACTTTAAAGGAGATCTATTATGCCCCTTTTCACAAGATGTAATATAAATCTCAGGTGTCCCCAGCATGTGTCTGTGAAGTTTCAGCTCAAAATACCCCACAGATTATTTATTATATCATTTTCAAAATGCCTATTTTGAGTGGAAACACAATGTTTTCATGTATGTCTCTTTAAATGCAAATGAGCTGCTGCTCCCCGCCCCTTTTTTCAGATTAGGGTTGTGCCATTACAGCTGGGACCTCAGATATTCTGTTTGGTTTTGATTATCATGTCTATCGTACTGAAATCATGTGTTTTAAACGATAATAGTTTAAATGTCTGATATATATTATATAACGCACACATACTGAGCACTCACAACTAAGTTCTCTTCATGTCTTATTGCACTTAAACTGTTAAACACAAACTGGCTTATGTGGGGGAAAAACAAACAAACAAAAAAAAAAAAAAAACACAAGTTACAAAAACGTGTCTGTGAAGGTAAACAGCTGGGAAAGAAATGACATGTTTATGTTGGATCTGTGTGGCAGCAGCATAATATACAGTAAATAAATCAATAAATCCACTGCTCTCTTGTCTCCTCTGAGGTCAGGACTCTAAATAATCTTCTGTGCTTGTCTATGCAACCAAAGACATAACAGTTAGCATGCTTTGCCTGAACATGAAAACAAAATGTCAGCGCTGTGTGTGGAAACTTACAGATTAAGAGGCGTTATAAGATCTTTTTACGTTACTGGAGGAGCAAAATCTGAGCAGATTGTTTTTTTGTTTGTTTTTTTTTTTTGTTCACAAGCTTGCAGATAAATGTTTACCAAAACAAAGTTACTGGGTTGTTCTTTTTGGTAGATGGTAGGTTGGTAGGTTGGTAGATGCACCGGGGACCCGATTATAGCACTTAAACATGGAAAAAGTCACAGAGCTCTACAGTACAGTCTCATTTGCAAATGAAAATTACTGTGCGTGACTATGAAAAAATATTTAGGAGCACCAGTGCAACTGACACGATCAACATGTTTGTGTTTGCGCTGAGGGGAGCTTCGAAGGTTTCTACAGGTTTTTACAACGTTAAGTAATGTATCATAGACATATCTAACAAATCCTTTCATAAAGTGTAGAGAGAGTGTAAATAAGAGAGTGATTGTACAGTGTAAGAGACTTTTGTTGATTATAAAGGAACTTTGTGAGATCATGATAAACTAAGATGAGTGACAGCTTTTAATGATTTTTAAGGAAGTTTGTAAATGAGATATTGATTTGATACAACAGTTAAATAACCATGAAGTTAATATTAAGTGACTTACATTGTTTGACTATAACACTATTGCCTGATTTTGCTCTATTTTGTCGTCAAAAATAGTTTGAAACAAGTCACAACCAAGCCGCTGCGCATCTCCATTCAAACAGCGGTGTTTCGTTTATGAATGAACGTGTGTCTTTAAACAAATCTAGTGAGTCAATGATTCAATTTCCTATTCATAAAGACAGTCACTTGCTTTATTCCTGAATTAATTAGCCATTCGAAGTAATCAAATGAAGGAATGATTCAGTAATTAAATCAGTGACTTGCCGCCGCTTACTGGCAGTTTTAGTTTCATTTTTAAAGTACCTTTTCAGTTATTTAAATCATTTAACATTTCTATATTCAAAATTATATATTTAAAACATTAATCTCAACATGAATTTATTAATTTGATTGCACTCATGCCACCTCTGAGCCTCACTAAACATAAAAAAAATACATCTACAAGCCACTTTTGTGTCCCTCTGTGCCACCTCTGAAGTATAAATACATTTTGTTAATACATTTCATTTGACTGGTAACTTATTCTTCTTACTTGTTTTTAATTAGAAATTTTAAAAAGCTTATAAAATATATATATATATTTTTTAAAAAATTGACATAAAAGATGACATACTTTTAATAAAGTTAGAAAAATCCCATTAGAAAAGGTAAAAAATTCCCCAGTAAATCATCTTAAGGAGTCGAACATCACCTCGTAATGGTAAGGATAATTTTTGATCAGATTTGATTATTGATTAAAAGATGCTCATAAAATTTTGACTGTGCTCCTAAAATTTTTAAGTTAGGAGCACAAGTGCTCCTAAAAAGAAAAGTAAGCGTAGAGCCCTGAGTCAGATTTTCATGATACGTCACCTTTGACACACAAATCACCTGAACATGTTCAATTAAACAGAAAAAAAAGTGATTCTGTCAGTCATACTCAAATAAAAAATAATCTTTATTTGGTCTGACATGGAACTCTAGGTTCAAAATAACATGAACATTCCCATTTGACCATAATGGAAACCTTTTCTCTTGCAATTATTACATTTTAAATTCTTCCCACTCTGGAAAAAATCAGATGGAGTGATATTATATTTTCATTATAAATATTAAATGCATAAAAAGTTAGGAATATATTCCTGCAGTTCACACATGTGGGTTCAGCGGTTTGTATGTGTTTAGTGTGCCATAAGATGGCGTATGTGTGGAGTAACCCGGCAGCCTACAAATCTTCCTAATGATTACCATGCACGAACCGCTAATGCAAAACTTCTCACGGGGAATTTCTGCAGCACAGCGGTGCCCGTATAACCACGAGCACAGAGCTCATTATTTTATATAAAAACCAGAGATGATGCCACACTTTCCAGGCCCGGGCAGCGGCCGCACTTGCTTTCAACATGTGGAACAGAAACTCTGCTAAATCTCAAAGCTGTTGCTTAGGAGACATGAGTATGAGATTAAAAGACTCATTTAAAATGGTTGAGAATTTGATAACATTTCAAGCCAAGGAAAAAAGGCCATGTGTTTGTGTCATGAAACAAAACAACCAGGCACAAAAAAATTTGATTATCCTCAAAATCACTGTTTTTTAAAAGGGAATAGAACAGAGTGGCTAGTTTATTCTTAAAAGTCTTTCCAAGGTTCTTGTTATGTCATTTTCAGTTCACAACTACACACATTTATGACTGCTTGCAAACAACAGACTGCACTTTAGGGAGCTGATTATCTTTTTATTCATCGTGTTTAATAGGGTGTGCATTCTTTGCATGTAATCCAGTGTATTAAATAGAGGGAATGTTCGTAGGATGATGAGAAACAGGATTATTGTGCATATGTAATTGTGGTCAATGAGTCAGGACGTGAATATGTAATGGGACATCCGTCCTTGCCGTCTAAGCCGTTGATAAAGATTTTCAGATGTGGCGCTGGGAACTTTGAGAGATTTGTCGAGGTTCAGCGCACATCTGTTCCCACTAGATTTTCGGATTTAAACGATGGTTTAACAAGATCGAGCATCTCGTGCCACTAAATGTGAAATGGTGCGGCATGAACGAGAATAACGATGGTGCAATGACTTGAAGATTCAGTGTTAATGCCAGTGGAAAATCTGCGGTACAAAGCAAAGAATCTGTACCTGTGCCTTTTCAAGGAGTTTAAAAAAGCTGATGCTGGTAAGTTTTCATTTTAAATGCATTTTTGATGTATTATGCTAAACTAGGAAGATTAACAGGAGATTATTGCAATGCGTTATTGCAGGAGGGCTGCCAATTATAGTTACGTTTGTGAAAAATACCTCTGTTAATCGATAACATATTAACTTAAACCAAAGATGAAGAAGCTTCACTATAAATCTCATTTTAAATTATTGTACATTAAAGTAATTTCTAATCAGGGTTTGAAATTAAAGGAGAACTCCACTTTCAGAGCAACAATTTACAAATCATTTACTCACCCCCTTGTCATCCAAGATGTTCATGTCTTTCTGTCGTTAAGAAATTATGGTTTTTGAGGAAAGCATTTCAGGATTTTTCTTTATATAATGGACTTCATTGGTGCCCCCGATTTTGAACATCCAAAATGTAGTTTAAATGCAGCTTCAAAGGGCTCTAAACGATCCCAGCTGAGGAAGAAGGGTCTTATCTGGCGAAACGATCTGTCATTTTTTTTGGAAAATAAAAAATTGTGTACTTTAAGCACAAAATCTTGTGTAACACAGGCTCTGGGATGCGCGTTCACAATGCTATGTACTAATTTCTTTACGACTGAAGACAGAAAGACATGAACATCTTGGATGACAAGGGGGTGAGTAAATTAGTTGTAAATTGTTGTTCTGGAAGTGGAGTTCTCCTTTAACACCTACCAACTCACCAAATGTGGCTGAAAATTAATTGTGGTGGGTAACACATATTAACTGACTAGGCAATTTGGCGGGTTATGAATAATCAGTTGTGTGCCATTACTTGTGCCATCACTATCAGAGTCCTTTCACTAAGAAGTGCCTCCAACATTAGCAAAACGAAAAGCTAAGAGGGTCACAGACTGGATGAGAAGAGCCATGACTTTAAAATTCGAACACATCATTTTCTGTGAGTGTATGGACACCTGCGGCACCACTTTGTATCTGTCACCGGGAACTAATAGGACTTCGCAGGCTGATCAACAGACGCTGGTTTTTGTGAGGAATTTTATGGATTGACAGCCTGTCCACTAGTATGTGACGCGTTTACCATTCCTATGTAAATTCTGAAGTAAGCTATATTTGGAAATTATGACAAAATATACATTGCCATTCAAGTTTGGGATCAGTAAGATTTTTAATGTTTTTAAAGACATTTCTTATGCTCATCAAGGTTGTATTTATTTAATCAAAACATACAGAAAAAAAGTAATATTATGACATATTATTACGTTGTAGACTAATGCTTTTCTATTTTAATATATATTCTAATCTAATGTATTCCTGTAATCAAAGCTGAATTTTCAGCATCATTACTCCAGTATTCAGCATCACATGATCCTTCAGAATTCATTCTAATATGATGGTTTTATTATCAGTCCTGGAAAGAGTAGTGTTGCTTAATTTTTCTTTTCTTTTTTTCCTCTTCTTTGATGAATAAAAAGTTAAAAAGAACAACATTTATTTAAAATAAAAATCAACATTACTGTTCAAAGGTTTTTATTCTTTTTTTTTTTTTTTTTTTTTTTGAAAGGAATTGCTTCTATTCAGCAAGGATGTGTTAAACCGATAAAAAGTGATAGTAGAGAGTATTATTCTAAAGTATTCTTAGAAAAGATTTATATTTTGCTGTTCTTTTTAACTTTTTATTTATCAAAGAATTACAGGTTCCAAAAAGCAGCACAACTGTTGACATTGATAATAAAAGTATACATCAGCATATTAGGATGATTTCTGAAGGATCATGCGACACTTAAGACTGAAGTGGAAAATGGATGGAAAATTCAGCTTTGCATGACAGAAATAAATTCTATTTTAAAATATATTAAGGGTCAATATCACCATAAGAGTGCCTTTCAAGCCTCACAATACTCAAAAATGTTGGTCTTAAATTTTCCATTCACTTTATATCATGTCATAAATAGTAGACACTCAAGTACTATAAAAAACATATTAGCTGAGCTCCCACGCATTATTTTAGATAATTATGGGCCATTATTCGAAGCATAAACCCTAAGAAATGTCCACCCTGTCATAGACATATATATTACTGTTAAATAACATCTGTGAATGCATCAGTAAAACATTTTCATTGCAATATTAAGATGCAAATTATATTTTCTGGAATGTATGATGTTCCTTTCCTAAACAAGGTTATTTGTTTGCTTTCAAATTATACATACATACAATACTTCATGTAAACCATGTGTTTTTAAAGAAACTCATAATTCACACTTTTTTTTTTTCTTATTTGAAGCAAACTGTGATATTTGGATGCAGCATGTTGTTTGCATGTTATTGCCCCCACACCTAGATATTGAACACACTGGATTATAGATATGATTGAATTATTATTTAAAATAGTATTTTAAAATTTAAAGATGACAGGGTGGACCAGCACACGACGGGGTGGACACATAAATCAAAAAACACAAAGCAAGCATTTTTTTTTTGTATTATATTGTATTTATTGTGTTTATGTTTGTGAATTGTGTTTGTAAAGAGTGTGTAGAGTGTAAACATACTGTCAAGATACATTTTAGACTTAAATAGTTTGACAATAAAGTTATATCTATCCATCTATGACAAAATATGACAATGAAACATGACAGGATGGACATTTTGGAATAATGACAGGGTGGACATTTTTAGCTTCAATTAGCATATTAGCTTACAACAAACTGTGACTAGCTAAATAGTCAGTCTGGCTGTTGAAAAGAATTTGGTATATTTAAACTTACATACTTTGAAAATATTGTATTCTAATCATTACTGCCATTTATGCCAACAGGGTGGACATGTTAAGCTTAGGAAAAGCAAACTCATACGAAGAAAATTTGTCAGTTTAAAAGTCACCACTTACTCATCTCAGCTGTTGAATTTCCTGCCACTGAAGAAACAAAAATATGTTGTCCTGATGTCACTAAAGGGGATAGCTTTTTCTTAAAGGGGCGGATTCCCTAATATGACAGGGTGGACAACCATTCAAGAGACATGGACTCAACGATCAATACACTCAAATTGAGTAATCTCTTTTTTAACAAAATATTAACAGGAGAACAATATGTAAAAATGTTATGATTTGACTATATTCTACTCTCATTCGAATTTAATGAGTAGTGCATGGGATATAGCAAAATAACATGCGTCCTCCTATACAAAACTTAACAAAAAAAAAAAAAAAAAAAATCTAGAAAATGTATCTAAAGAGCCAAGTAATGCTTTTGTTATGAATATAAACACTTAGACTAAGATAACACACCCTTTCATAGTCATAGTTTTATGTTAATTTATCATGGCAGTGATATTAGTTATGTACAGGACACCAAAAGGCATCCTACAGTGATATTGACCTTTAAAAAAGAAATCATTATTTTAGATTGTAATAACATTTTGCAATATTGCTTTTTTTTCTGTATTTTTGATCAAAGAAATGCAACAATGATGAGCATATGAGACTTATTTAAAACAAACAAACAAACAAAACATGAGCGGCAGTGTGTCCCTGAAGAATTTTGTTTCACATTTTTTATTTTATAGTTTTATGATATCAGCAAACAGTGACTTACTGTTGGAAAACTGAAAGCCAATCAGAACCAGACTTAATAATATTTTTACATATTGTATTAATACTATACTATCTGAGCTAATCTTTTAAATATCTCTTTTTTGTATTGATTAGAAGAAGTTCTGAATGGCCTGTAACTAGTGAGTGAAGCTAGTGAGTGAAAAAGTCAAATTTAAACCCTTGACTGTACTGTTAAATATATATTTTTTGATCTAATATTTATGTTTACTTCAATCTTATTTCAATTAACAAAACTATTTTTAATACTTTTAGGTTTATTTAACAATAGCAACACTGGTAATAAATACATTAATATGTTACAATATGTTCCATATTATGGTACTGTAGAGCAGTAATACAGCATACACCAAAATGGTTGAAGACAGCTGTCTCAAATAAAGCAAATAAAGATATGCATTACTTGAAAAAGACTTTGTCGGAAATGAGAAAAGCAAACTTGAGTAGTTTTTTTATCTGTATTTGTTTACAGTGATTTATTTATTTATTTTTGCTATTCATTTGATACATGAATGATCACTGAAACTGACATAGAGTGTGGCAGAGACATATGGCTTTTATTTGAGTGTGGATGTTGTAACACTGCCTTTCTCTTTTCGGTGACTTTGAGACACTCTGACATGAAAGACAGCTGCTTTCAGCTGAAGTATAAATCAGCTCCATCATCAGTTCCGATACTAGTGAAAAATAAAGACTTACTGTAGACAGAGACAATGAGTTACACAATAAAAAGTATAAAGGTTAAAATTGATATTTAACGGGATAACTCACTCAAAAATTTTTCAAAAATGAAATTTTTATCATTTACTTATTATTGCATGTTGTTCTAAACTGTCTTTCTTCAGTCAAAGACAAAAAGAGAACTTTAGCAGAATGTCAATGTTGCTCATTTCCATACAATAACTGATGACCAGATACCAGTAGCTGATATGACTTATGTGCCATATTTCTACTCTTTGAAGTTACTGTATACAATGGCTTTGTGCGAGGAACAGATGTCTGATAACCAATCATAAACCACATTCGAATATGAGCATATTGGAAAGTGTGGAAGATTCTTAAAGCTGGGTACACACCACAAGATAATCAGGTTGATTTAGGGCCGATTTCTCCCCTTCCGACAATCCTAGGTTATGTCCGATTATCTTGGTGGTTCTAAAGATTATCTTATCAGGTTTACCTGTGGTGTAAGGTGTGTGAAGAGGGACTGAGTCTGCTTAGGAAGAACGTCGGAGGCATCCCAATCGTGAATCGTAAATATTCAGCAGTATTCAGCATGTCATATGAAATGTTACATGTGCAAAAATAAGATTTATCATGTAGACATGACTGTGCTTTTCTTTGCTGTTCTGCAGGGGATGAATAAAATAATACAAATGTCCATAACAAAACAAAATGATTTTGTACAATAAAAATCACAGACATTTTGCCAAAATAGTTTTACAAAAGGGCAATGACAAAATAAAAGTACCACTGTTTCAGGGCAACTGACATAAAAGGAGCAACTAAATCAATATCAGATTTAAATTTAACCAAATAATATTTTGCTGGGTAAATCCTGTGTATAATTTTGAATGATACTTAATTAACCCTTTTTGTAATTACAGTAAATATTGATTAGGTATGAACCAAACCTTTTTCCAAACAATATTGTCTGTCAATTGATTCCAATATGAATAAACATAAGGCAAAGACAAACTGTCTTGTTGAAATAAAGCTCTTATAGAACTGTTGTGTGATATTTATTCTGAAGTCTCGAGAGATTTTGGGAGATTTTCCATGTTCACAGTCGGGACTCTGTTGGTGTGTGGTGTGCTGTCCCTGTCACATCGTGGCACACCACACACTATAGGAGCAGAACGGTTAAATCTAGGATTTTTTGGTCCTTATGTTTGTGGTCTCTCACATTTTGAAGATCTTATAAGATTTTTAAAATCTTTTAGTGTGAACCCAGCCTTAATGAGGAAAACTAACAAATTAAGGAAGAGGACAGGATGCTTTCAACAAACAAGTTATAGAAAGTCCTGAGAATGACTCTGTACGTCAAAAGAGTAGTGCATTAAATGAATAACAACTTAAATTTAGTTTTCAGAGTGAACATTTTTCTTAATATCATTGATGTTTGGAAGAACATAAAGGTGTTTTTTACCTTTATTGTTGTCACGAATCTGGTCGGTGTCCCGCTGTCCGCTCGCCACCAGATGTCACTCTCACCCCATCATTACACGCTGACTCTTGTACCACTCCCCGGACTACATCTCCCGCCATGCATCACGCTGATTGCGTCTATTCATGTGACCAATCAGCAGCTCTATAAAAACCCCGGACTTTCCCCATGCAAACCACGGAGTATTGTGAGTTGTTATTGTGTTCTTTTGTTTAGCGTTTCCTAGTTCCCGTGGATCGCTCGTGAGATGGCGGCCGTGCAGGAGCGCGCTCAAGCTATGGCGGCGACAGCGGGGCCCGTTCACAAGATGGCGGCAGCGCCGGCGCGCGCTCACAAGATGGCGGCGACGGCGGAGCCCGGTCACAAGATGGCGGCGGAAACAGAGCTCCGTCACGTCACAGCTGCCATACCTGAGCTATATGGAGTTACAGCTGCATTTCCTGAGTCAAGTCGAGTTTCCAAGTCAAGTCAAGGTACAGCTGTATTTCCTGAGTCAAGTCAAGTTTCCAAGTCAAGTCAAGTTGCAGCTGTGTTTCCTGAGTCAAGTCAAGTTTCCAAGTCAAGTCAAATTGCAGTTGTGTTTCCTGTGTCAAGTCAAGTCAGAGCTATCACCCCTATCTCAAGTCAAGTTACCGCCATCTTTCCTGAGCCAAGCACTGACAAGATGGCTGCCACGCCAGAGCCACCGCACAAGATGGCTGCCACGCCAGAGCCACCGCACAAGATGGCTGCCACGCCAGAGCCACCGCACAAGATGGCCGCCGTCTCCAAGCCACTCCACAAGATGGCCGCCATTCCTGAACCTGTGGTCAGCACCCGGACGCCACCTGTGGTCATGATGGCCCACGTGCTGGACACACCTCTAGTGACGGTATGGGCAGCTAAAATGGCACTCCTTCATGCCGCGGCGGCTACCCCGGAGTCAAGTCAAGACACAGAGTCAAGCCAGGTCACAGCTGTGCCCCACGAGTCAAGCCAGGTCACAGCTGTGCCCCACGAGTCAAGCCAGGTCACAGCTGTGCCCCACGAGTCAAGCCAGGTCACAGCTGTGCCCCACGAGTCAAGCCAGGTCACAGCTGTTCCCCACGAGTCAAGCCAAGTCACAGTCGTTCTCCACGAGTCAAGTCACGCTACAGCTGTCATTCCTGAGTCAAGCCATGTTGTTCCTGAGTCAAGTCACGTTACCGCTGTTGTTCCAGAGCCAAGTCAAGCTTCGGCCGCTGCTCCGGAGTCAAGTCAGGCTACAGCTGAAGCTCCCAAGTCCAGTCAAGCTCCCAAGTCCAGTCAAGCTCCCAAGTCCAGTCAAGCTCCCAAGTCCAGCAACGTCAAGCCAGCGCCCGCTAACGTCACGTCTGTTAAGCCAGCGCCCGCTAACACCACGTCTGTCAAGCCACAGCCTGCTCAGGACATCTCCGTCAGGTCACAGTCTGTTCACGTCATGTCTTCTGCTCCTGAGTCTGCACCCATCATGGCCGCCCTTCCTGAGGCGGTCGTTCCTGAGTCAAGCAACGTCACAGCCGTGGTTCCTCAGTCAAGTAAAGTCATTGATCTTCACAAGCCAGTTCAAGTCACCGCTGGTCTTCACGTGTCAGATCAAGTCACTGCTGATCTCCATGAGCCAAGTCAAGTCACCGTTGATCTCCATGAGTCAAATCAGGTCACTACTGATCTTCACGAATCAGGTCAAGTCACAGCCGATCTCCATGAACCAGGTCAAGCCACAACTGATCTTCACGAGCCAGGTCAAGTTATTGCTGACGGCCCAGAGTCTAGCCACGTCCCGCCTGACGGCCCAGAGTCTAGCCACGTCCCGCCTGACGGCCCAGAGTCTAGCCACGTCTCGTCTGACCGCCCAGAGCCCCGTCACGTCTCGTCTATTTGTCCAGAACCTCACCACATCTCGTCTGACCGCCCAGAGTCAAGTCACGTCTCGTCTGACCGCCCAGAGTCAAGTCACATTATGTCGGCCAGTGTGATGACGATCACCATTCTCAGTATGTGGGCCGCACATTACACTCCAGAGGTCACATCTGTTCTCAAGTCTGCTCCAAAGCTTCCGTCTGATCTCAAATCTGCTCCAGAGCTCCCCTCACTTGGAGAAGCCATGCCAATGCCTCCTGAGGTGTCAGCCTTGGCTGTAGATCCTCCCACGGAGGCGGCATCCCTCTACAACCTCTCTGCTTCTCCCCTTATTCTGTCTGCCTCCTCTGTCTCTGCTGTTCCTAGGTCCCAGGCCATAATGCGGTTTCCTGCTCCAGAGCTCCCGCTTGGTCTCAAGTCTGCTCCAGAGGTTCCGTCTGGTCTCAAGTCTGCTCCAGAGGTCCCGTCCGGTCTCAAGTCTGCTCCAGAGGTCCCGGAGGTCCCGTCTGGTCTCAAGTCTGCTCCGGAGGTCCCGTCTGGTCTCAAGTCTGCTCCGGAGGCCTTCCCTGTCGGAGAAGCCGCGCCAATGCCTCCTGAGGTGTCAGCTTCGGCTGTGGATCCTCCTAGGGAGGCGGCGTTATCCTGTGGTCTCTCTGCTTCTCCCCTTATTCTCTCTGCCTCCTCTATCCCTGCTCTCCCCAGGTCCCAGTCCATGACACAGGTTCCTTCTCAGCCCTGGAGGGCCCTGGCGCCTCCTGTTCCGCCCTGGAGGGCTCCTGCGCCTCCTGCTCCGCCTCCGCCGTGGAGGGCTCCTGCGCCTCCTCCTCCGCCTTCGGCTCCGCCCTGGAGGGCTCCTGCTCCCCCTCCGCCCTGGAGGGCTCCTGCGCCTCCTCCTCTGCCTCCGGCTCCGCCCTGGAGGGCTCCTGCACCTCCTCCTCCGCCTTCGGCTCCGCCCTGGAGGGCTCCTGCGCCTCCTGATCCGCCTCCGCCCTGGAGGGCTCCTGCTCCGCCTCCGCCTCCGCCCTGGAGGGCTCCGCCTCCGGCTCCGCCCTGGAGGGTACCTGCTCTGTCGGTCCTGCCTCAATCACTGGGCCCCCCACATGGACCTGGCCCTCCAGCCCTTGCCCTGTCTCGCTCCCACCCCACCGCTCCCCTGGACTGTTGTTCCCTTAGAGCGTCTGGAAGCCGCTCCTTGGGGGGGGGCTATGTCACGAATCTGGTCGGTGTCCCGCTGTCCGCTCGCCACCAGATGTCACTCTCACCCCATCATTACACGCTGACTCTTGTACCACTCCCCGGACTACATCTCCCGCCATGCATCACGCTGATTGCGTCTATTCATGTGACCAATCAGCAGCTCTATAAAAACCCCGGACTTTCCCCATGCAAACCACGGAGTATTGTGAGTTGTTATTGTGTTCTTTTGTTTAGCGTTTCCTAGTTCCCGTGTTCCTAGTTCCCAGTGTTTATTCCCCTCGCCTGGCTCCCCGTTCTCGACTGTACTGCCGCCTGCCTTTTCGGACTATCGCTCTTGTTTTTTGGTTTATTCTCCTAGCCCAGCCCCTTACGGATTACGTTTGCCACGGATCGACTCTCGCCTGTTTCACGGACTTCTATTGTGCATCGCCTACGTTAAACCTGTCTGCTATTGTTGTTTGACTCTGCCTGTACGACCATGTCTTTGTCTCGTCCCAATAAAAGCTCGCAAGTGGATCCGCTCGCCTCTCGCCTCTCTCTCCCCGTAACAATTGTTATAGGAGAGTGTAGATGAGACAGGAAGCAAAGTGGGAGAGAGAGAGAGAGAGAGAGAGAAAGTGAGAGGGTGGGATCGGGAAAGGTCCTCAAGTCAGGATTCAAACTTGGGACACCGGTAGCACAACCACATTTCATGTTGGCGTGTTGTTTATTTTGATGTGTTGACTAACACACTAAAGCACAAGTACAAGTAAAATTGATTATAATTTTACCTGTAGTGTTTTTCTGAACATTACATTCGATATTACAGCCTATATTACAGCCAACAGCTTGCATCAATGTTGGGGACCCAGGTTGTGCGACTCACCAGCCTGTTACCAGCTGATTCGGCTCACCTACCACTTGACAGGAGACCAAACTGAATTAGTCAAATCAGAGCTGGCACTAATAAGGAAAAACACAAATTTCCTATGCATAACTGATGGCCAACCAGAGGAGAGCGAGACACTACTGGAACAAATTACCAGCTTTTCTGTCAGCTACATTTCAGAAGATCAAATTTTCACCTGGAAAAATCTAACTTGCTTCTGTTCCCTGGAGTGTTGATGCGTGCGGATTCCCACATTTACATCTGCGAAAGAAAAACTTGACACATCTCACTGGCTTGGAGTCACACAGTGTTTAGTTTTCCCAGAGAGAAAACAACAGTCAGAAATCCCTGAGAGACTGAGGAAGACTCTGGTGCAACATTGATGGACTCGCACCTTTCTGTGAGTGAAATGGCTAGTTTTGGTCTAAACACCAAACCCTACAGGTCAAAACAACAAATAGTATGACTTTCTGAGAATCATCACTGACGCTTTACACAAAACACTGCACAAGCTCAAATCTCTTTACCAAATCGTAGAAGTGATGAAAAACATGACTGATGGTCCAGTCATACCCCCGATTCCAAAACAGACTAGGTGAAGCTTTTGGGTTTAAAGCTATTGTGTCTTTTGAATGGCCTCAACAGCTCAGGCCATTAAATTGGACATTTTTCTATCCCTCCATATTGTCAAAGCACTCTAGGGTCTTGTTAAAGTCCCTCATTGTTTTATAAGGGAAGAAAAAGTGCTTTGATAGATGATTTCTCAGACCTTGAGGTTAGAGAAACATTCTTTTTTTTTCATATCAACCTCTTTTTTAAGGTAGTGGAGCAATTTTCTGAGATGAAAAATAATTGCAAACCACTGTACACAGTTTAATCGTTCGTTTCTCCCTTATTGCGTTCTGAAATCTTGTAAAAGTTGTATAGATAATTGCTTTACAGTTTAATTAGAGGTAAAATTGCATACTTTTATGCTTTTGGAAAACGTCAACAACAAAAAGCATTTGATAAGACCGAAGTTTACCACAAGGTCCACAAAGATTACTTCTGTACTGATTGAAATCAAATATTGCATGACATGCTTAATGCAAAATAAACACAGTTTGACTAAACCCATAGAAGCTCCACAAACACTAATAAAAAAAAAAGGAAGAAAGAAAAACAGTGGCAAAATGAACATACGTGTTATGGATATACAATACATTACTGCAAAAAAAGTAAAATAAATTAGTAATATTATTATTTAAATAAATAAATAAATAAATAAATAAATAAAATGAACACTAGTGGCAGTAAAACACCTAAAACTTCAATGACTTTCTGCACAAATTATGATTATAGGACTAGATTATCGATTAATAAAGACTTGCATGGCACCTTGCACAGTATGTTATGACCTCAAAACATATGCAAACATGATTAGTAAACTAATATATTCTGATGTTTGCTGTTACCACATAATGCATATAAATAGCTTTTTGATGAAGTAAACTTGCTCGATAGCACACCTAGTACAGCGCTGCACTTGACGTGGACTCGCAAAACAACCCAAAATAAAAGAGCTCAAAGTCTCGCAGAAACAAACTAATATGGCATGGTTAGTTCAGCAAATATAACACTATTGGTTAGGTTTAGGGTAGAGATTAGTGCAATTGGGATGTTAGTTTTAAGTTAGTTTTTTAGTTGGCTCTTAACGAGAAATTTTATTTTTGACACATACAAAACATAAATTATATACAAAACTTTGCGTTAAAGAGTGTACGTTTCCTGCTATTTCCTGCCAACACTTTTCGGTTCTGATTAATCTTACGGGAAAACTCGAGCTCGTTGTTACTCTTTTTATTCTGAAGAATACTCAGCCAAGTCATAGATACACAGTACTGGGATTTGAATCATTATACATCTTAAAAAGTTTTCTGTGCACATATCTGATCTCACCTAGAGAAAAGACATGACAGCATTGTTTAGAAAGCAGTTTTTCAGACATGAGCACACCCATGATAGCCCCAAAAAAAGGTATCTAGGTAGGCAGCTCAGTCAGTTTTGAGACAGCTATTGTAACCAAAATTATAGTGTGGCAAAGCCATGAAGATTCACCACCCTCTGTTACAGTACAATTATAGTTTCCATTTAAAACACTCTTTCTTCAGTCTGTCTCTCCTGCAGGTAGATTGACTCTGATGACTGTGATGAATCTTCCCTCAAAGAAAAGGAACGATCAGTTGAGCACCTACACTTGGCAACGTAAAACTAGGTATATACAGATACACCATGTTTGATTTTAAGAATATAAACACTTTTTAACATTCAATGCAAATCTGTAAACCATGAATATATGACATTAAAGGGGTCCTATTATGCATTTTCGCTTTTTGAATTTTAGTCAGTGTGTGGTGTAAGCGCAAGCACTATAGTGGCTGGCCGTGTGGAAGCCGTGCCACAGATGTGTGCAGTGTAGGGGGTCAAAACACATGCCGAGGCGTGGCTGGTGTAAACACAAGCATTGATTGGAGTGGCTGCGATCTGCTCCGGTGGCCATGTCAGAGCCGTAATGCGCCACAGACATGTGCAGTGTGCGGTAAGAGATTTATTTATTATAGTGTAGATAGCTTCACTTATAACGCGAGTGTTTTTTTTTAGAATGCATAAACTTGCACTAGACTAGGTTAGGCTAATCATTGATGTTGTTCTTTGATAATGTTAATGTTCTTTGCTTGTTTTCTGTAGCTGCTTTTTGAATAACTAAGGAAATGTAAGCATTATAATTAGTAACTTACAATGTTTTTATTCATCTGTTGTCATGTCAAATACAAATTAAGTCATATTAAAAACATCTGGCTGCTTTTAGCCTTATGCTGGAGCTGGTTTTGGGCAATGAAACTAAGTATGTAAATAATTAAATAAATTTGCTCGATAATATCATGCATCGGCGATCTCTGCAGGTGAAATATACCTTAATATAGCCTTAACTATAACAGAGCAGACAGAACTTGCTGCTTTGGCAAGGGGCGTGGCAGTACTGAAACACTGTCCTAACACACCGGGACAACTAACCAATCACAACACCTTTTCTTTTTCGGAAGGCGGGGCTTCATCAAACTCGAAACTAATCGAGCCATTTGTGCCAGGCTGGGGAGAAAGGTATTGCAATAATGTAAATTATGTGAAAAATAAAACACATAATTCTATGTGAAAAATTTTTCAAACCACAAAGCATGAGAGCATGTTCTAGTACACCACCAAAACAAAATTAACACTTGGTCAAAAGAGCATAATAATACCGCTTTAAATGAAAATTAAGACTGTGCCTAAAAAAATATGACCCTGGACCCTCTCTAACAACCTCAAGTGATTCAATATGCACTGTTTGCTAGTTTATTAAACAAACAAACAAAAAATCTAGCATGGTCCAGTTAGTCCATTTATTGGATGCCATAAATACACCATTCTGATGCCAGAAAATATCTTTCTCTATTGACAGCCATTCAACATTTGCAATAAAGCTATTTTCGTTTCCAAATATTGTTCACTCCAAATTAATAAATTTGACTAACTTTCTAGGCTATTCTGAAGTTCTTGTTGCTCTTCTGCTGAATCAGTAAACTAAAGTCACTACTATTCTTTTGAAAAATGTAATAAAAAATGTTAAAACAGGATTTTTTCCTGATCTACCATACTGATTTGCGGTTATATTGCACACTATGTAATGTGGTTATTCAGCTTTTGGTTACCAAACTAGCAATTTCTTCTTTCATTAGTCACAGTTGTTAAGGTCTATGCAGTATCGACTCTACACTACACAACTGCATCATTTTTTTAAAATAAAGACAATCTGATCCAGTCCAACAGACTCTCTACAAGGCTTTTATTAGCCTTTTTTAGCCAAAAAAACAAAACAAAAAAACAACGTAAAATAAATGTATACTCAAATGCGATGAAGAATCCAGAAAAAATAAAATATTCTGAATATGTAGATGAGTTTGTTTCTTTATCAGAACAAATTTAGATAAATTTAGTATTACATCACTTGCTCACCAATGGATCCACAAGTAATCCACACCACTCTAGTCTATCAGTTAACATCTTGAGAAGAATTATTCAAATTTCGAACTGCTGTTTCTGTCTCTTTTCATAAAAAGACTTCCAACAGTGAAAAGGTCACTAAGGTCACCGAGCAGCACATTTCTCCATTATTGATATTAAACTTTTCATAATGGATAACCCTTGACTGGCAAAAAAAAAAAAAAACTAAAAAAATACATAATTACAGCTCAATGACAAGGTTTGAAACATAATCTACAGTATGTTTTGATACCAAGTTATTATTTGCCGCAGCATTCACTCATTGTTTCAGCATAACTCTGCTTTAAATGCATGTTATATACTGCTAAGTATTTATGACAGCGGTCATTCACAGTGAGCATCCAGACCCAAATATTTTTTCATCCTGTGTGGGTCAATACACATCAAGTCAGTAGAAACTCACAGTAACAGTTAACTGTAACATTTACAGATGTGCACAGATCAATCGAAGCGTTTTAAACTGTAGTATTTGCAGTGGGATTGCAAGCATTATGCAGCTCAGTTGTAAGTCAATACTTAGATGAAACACCATAAACCTTTAGAGAATTGCAAAGAGAAGTTGAGCCAGTCAATTCGATTTTGCGCTGTATCCCCTTGTGAAAAAAAGTGCTTAAATGAATCTGCACTTGTAATGCACTTCAAATCTTAAAAGTATATATATATATATTTTTTTTTTTTTTTTTTTAAACTGTACTTGTGGATAATGCTATATTAAGAAAGGTCACTTCAGTGTACTTAGAGAGAGTAAACTTCATAAAGCTTGCAAAAGCAAACAAATAAATTGATTTAAAAGATAATAATAGTAATATTAACTGACATACCAACCAGCAAACGCTTGACCTTTGAAACTGTGGTTCTAAGCGAACAGTTAATAACTAGGTACAAAACAAATATAGTTTTCCTCCTTAATAGCAACCTGTTAATCACATTAGTAAATAAATCCATCATTGCTGTGTCTGTTGAGTCAATGTCTGCTGAGCTCAGTTGCTTCACTGTGGCTTTTGTTTGATCTCTGTGACTTTATCCTGACGGATGAAGAGCCCCAAACACACAGATCACAGTCACTGGGGTAGAAAGAGTAAATGACACATTGCTCACCTCTGCTTATCACAGCCAGCTCCTTCCACCCTCATGGTCCTCAATGTGACATTATAAACAGATCTGGTGTCTGGATGCATAGCCATCTGTTAGACCCTGGGTCCACATAAGCTTACCTATAGAGCATGGTAAAATCAGTATATCAGATAAGATGTCTGAAAATACATCATTCAAAAAACAGCCTGATGAGCTTTTTTGGATGGCTGAGTAAATTCAAGATGATGGCAGTACATTGTGACTCACTGAAGTGCTTAATAAAGCACCAAAGATTGTCAGTAAATCTGAATCATCTGATTTGTTTACTATTTTTTCAAGTGCTCTAAATCTAAAACAGAATGTTCTGGAGATTGGTTCCTAAAAGTAACCTTCTGGAAAAAGAACCTTGATGTCACTGAATTGAGTTTGCAGATAGGCCTACGATAAAAACAAAGGACAAATGCTATAAACTAAATCTTACCTGTCACAAGATTGTCTGTGACTTTTCTTATAAACAGCATTTTTCTGTGTAAACTCCAAAAAAAAAACAAACAAAAAAAAACAAAAAAAAAAAATCCAAAACGACGTTTAAACTGACAAAGAGTTTACTGAAACCTTTTGTTCATTGACATATTTGTTCACTGCATCTTCCATTTTATTGGTAGTAAGTTACCTGTTTGGAGTTCCGCCATCTACTGGACTGGAGTGTGAGGCGCAGTAGTGGTTGAAAAAATAATTAAGTCATATTTATTTTTATATTACACATCACACCAGACACGTATAACTAAATAATAGGTTGCAAGTATGAAGAATAGTATATAGTATTCACCATATGTGGAAGTAAGCCTATAAGTGAGACTTCTGGTTGATTAGCCACTATAGGGAAATCAAATTGTAAAGAATTACAACGTGCAGGAAAAGGTAAAACTGTTTGCACTACAAATCAGTGTGTTCTTAACATTAAAATAATATCACCAGTTTGCAATATCAACAGCAAAATGAGCTGTTTTGTACTAAAAATGGCTGGACGCAGATGAGATTGGAAGCCAAACCCATAAAATGTACAAAATTTACATATTTTACTCTTACTGGAAAAATAAGGTGGATACCTATTGTATACATAATAAAATATTGTATTGTAATGTTGTACACATAATAAAATGCACTGTGTAGAATACGTTCAAACTGCTCATTTGCGTGCCTACGTAATTGACAGCTGTTAATGCACAATTACAGTTTTACATAAACTAACTGTAATACTGTATAAGATTTCCATTCAAAATGAAAGCATAAATATAGGCCACACGTTGACCGTTTCAAACTAAAATGCAAAACATTCACTGACACACTTCATTCGCAGCACTAAACAGCAGCGCATTTGCCGGCAACCCTCCAAAATAAAAGCTTGCTGATTTTAGGTTTGAAAATGTTGAAAATTTATATAAGCATAAGTAAAGCAAAAAATAAAAAAAAATAAAAAAAATAAATAATAATAATAATAATAATAATAATAATAATAATAATAATAATAATAATAATAAAAAAAAAAAATAAAATAAAATAAAAAAAAATAAAATAAAATAAAATAAAATAAAATAAAATAAATTAGAGTAAGTAGTAAGTTTTATAATGGAATTTTTTTTTTTTTTTTTAAGTGTACTGTAAAATAATTTTATTGTTATTTAATACCATTTGTTAATTTTAAAATATAGATTAATAGTACTATCACACTTTATTCATTATTTATAAATTCATTATAACTAAATAAATTGCAATAATACTAATAGTACTATTATTATATTTTATTTTTATTTATTAATGTTTTTTTTTTTCTTGTATTATAATTATTATTTTTATACCAACCCAAATCCTCAGGTGCTTTCATGAGAACTAGACCAAAAAGCGTATATATATATATATATATATATATATATATATATATATATATACACACACTGTTTGGTGATTTATCTTTTATATGAATAATATTATTTACAAAATCCATTGATTCTAACTGTCAGGTGTGGATTGCTCTTTGGTTCTTAAAAGCCATTCATTTATAAACTGACAAAATTTTATTGACTCTGACCCTGTTCAGTCATGAAAGTTCAGAAATAGTTATATGAATATGTTTGCGGTTTTATATTGTTTTAAATCATGTTTTGTGTCTACAAAAGACTGGCTTGCATACTGAAAAGATGCTTTATTCAAAATCTGCCTCTGTGCAATTACACTAAAAGCCTTTTAAAACTGAATCCATTCAATGAATGTAGTAAATAAAGTAATTCAAAAACTAAACATGCATGGAGGTGTAAATGCTGCTGTCAACGTGACTTTTATAGCACAGAGGAAATTGAAAAATGCTGAACTGAAGTACTTAAATCATAAAAAGATGTTTTAAAAATTCATAAGCAAATATCCAGGTGAAGTTTAGCAATTCGTGCAACTCCTCTTTGGAAGCAGAAACATCCTTTCCATTAGTAAAGACAGAATTTAATAAGTAAATGCACAAACATAAGTATAAATCTGTTTGGCAAAGAAGAAATCCAGTGGGACATTTGGATGAGCAAGTTCAGAATAATTACAGTTAAAAGCAGAGTACTGTTTTGTCATTAAAGGAGAGCTCCACTTCCAGAACAACAATTTACAAATAATTTACTCACCCCCTTGTCATCCAAGATGTTCATGTCTTTCTTTTTTCAGTCATAAAGAAATTATGGTTTT